>NC_054472.1:198654610-198822110 GCF_017639515.1 Carcharodon carcharias
TCCAACTCCCGACACATCTCGCGTTTCTCACCAACTCCCAACTCCTCTCGCGCATCTCACGAACTCCTGACTCTTCTCGCTCTTCTCACCAACTCCCGACTCCTCTCGCGCTTCTCACCAAATCCCGACTCGTTTCGTGTTTCTCAACAACTCCCGACTCCTCTCGCGCTTCTCTTCAACTCCCGACTCCACTTGCTCTTCTCTTCAACTCCCGACTCCTCTTACTCTTCTCATCAACTCCCAACGCCTCTCGCGCTTCTCTTCAACTCCCTACTCCTCTCGCGCTTCTCTTCAACTCCCTACTCCTCTCGTGCTTCTCTTCAACTCCCGACTCCTCTTGCGCTTCTCACCAACTCCCAACTCCTCTCGCTCTTCTCTTCAACTCCCGACTCCTCTCGCTCTTCTCTTCAACTCCCAACTCCTCTTGCATTTCTCACCAACTCCCGACACCTCTCGCACAGCTCACTAACTCCGGACTCTTCTCACTCTTCTCACCAACTCCCAACTCCTCTCGCGCTGCTCTTCAACTCCCGACTCCTCTAGCGCTTCTCTTCATCTCCCGACTCCTCTCGCGCTTCTCTTCAACTTCTGACTCCACTAGCGCTTCTCACAATCTCCCGACTCCTCTCGCGCTGCTCTTCAACTCCTGACTCCTCTCGAACTTCTCTTCAACTCCCGACTCCTCTCGCTCTTCTCTTCAACTCCCGACTCCTCTTGCTCTTCTCATCACCTCCCAACGCCTCTCGCGCTTCTCACCAACTCCTGACTCCTCTCGCTCTTCTCACCAACTCCCGAATCCTTTCTCTCTTCTCACCAACTCCCGACTCCTCTCGCTCTTCTCTACAACTCCCGCCTACTCTCACTCTCACTTCATCTCCCGACTCCTCTCGCGCTTCTCACCAACTCCCGAATCCTCTCGCTCTTCTCTTCAACTCCCGACTCCTTTCTCTCTTCTCACCAGCTCCCGACTCCTCTCGCTCTTCTCTACAACTCCCGACTCCTCTCGCGCTTCTCTTAAACTCCCGACTCCTGTCGCGCTTCTCTTCAACTCCCGACTCCTCTTGCACTTCTCTTCAACTCCCGAATCCTCTCGCGCTTCTGACCAACTCCAAACGCCTCTCGCTCTTCTCTTCATCTCCCAACTCGTCTCGCTCTTCCCTTCAACTCCCGACAACTCTAGCGCTTCTCTTCAACTCCTGACACCCCTCGCGCTTCTCACCAACTCCCGACTCCTCTCGCTCTTCTCTTCAACTCCCGACTCCTCTCGATCTTCGCACCAACTCCCGACTCCTCTCGCTCCTCTCTTCAACTCCTGACTCCCCTTGCGCTTCTCTTCAACTCCTGAACCTCTCGCGCTTCTCTTCAACTCCCGACTCCTCTCGTTCTTCTCTGCAACTCCCGACTCCTCTCGCACTTCTCTTCAACTCCCGACTCCTCTCGCTCTTCCCACCAACTCCCGCCTCCTCTCACTTCTCTCTTCAACTTCTGACTCCCCTTGTGCTTCTCTTCAACTCCTGACTCCTCTCGTGCTTCTCTTCAACTCCCGACTCCTCCGGCTCTTCTATTCAACTCCCGACACCTCTCGCGCTTCTCTTCAACTGCTGACTCCCCTCGTGCTTCTCTTCAACTCCTGACTCCTCTCGTGCTTCTCTTCAACTCCCGACTCCTCTCGCACTTCTCACCAACTCCCGACTCCTCTGGCTTCTCTCCTCAACTCCCAACTCCTATCACTCTTCCCATCAACTCCTGACTCCTCTCGATCCTCTCTTCAACTTCTGACTCCCCTTGCTCTTCTCTTCAACTCCGGACTCCTCTCGTGCTTCTCTTCAACTCCCGACTCCTCTCGCACTTCTCTAAAACTCCCGACTCCTCTCGTGCTTCTCACCAACTCGCGACTCCTCTCGATCTTCTCTTCAACTCCCGACTCCTCTCGAACTTCTCTTCAACTCCCGACTCATCTCACGCTTCTGACAAACTCCGGACTCTGCACGCTCTTCTCACCAAATCCCGACTCCTCTCGCTCTTCTCTACAACTCCCGACTACTCTCACTCTTCACTTCAACTCCCGACTCCTCTCGCGCTTCTCTTCAGCTCCCGACTCTTCTCGCGCTTCTCTCCAACTCCCGACACATCTCGCGTTTCTCACCAACTCCCGACTCCTCTCGCGCATCTCACGAACTCCGGACTCTTCTCGCTCTTCTCACCAACTCCCGACTCCTCTCGCGCTTCTCACCTAATCCCGACTCGTCTCGTGCTTCTCAACAACTCCCGACTCCTCTCGCGCTTCTCTTCAACTCCGACTCCACTCGCTCTTCTCTTCAACTCCCGACTCCTCTTACTCTTCTCATCAACTCCCAACGCCTCTCGCGCTTCTCTTCAACTCCCTACTCCTCTCGCGCTTCTCTTCAACTCCCTACTCCTCTCGCGCTTCTCTTCAACTCCCGACTCCTCTTCTGCTTCTCACAAACTCCCGACTCCTCTCGCTCTTCTCTTCAACTCCCGACTCCTCTCGCATTTCTCACCAACTCCCGACACCTCTCGCACAGCTCACTAACTCCGGACTCTTCTCGCTCTTCTCACCAACTCCCGACTCCTCTTGCGCTTCTCAACAACTCTCGACTCATCTCGATCTTCTCTTCAACTCCCGACTCCTCTCGCGCATCTCACTAACTCCGGACTCTTCTCGTTCTTCTCACCAATTCCTGACTCCTCTCGCGCTTCTCTTCAACTCCCTAATCCTCTCGCGCTTCTCTTCAACTCCCGACTCCTCTTGCGCTTCTCACCAACTCCCGACTCCTCTCCCTCTTCTCTTCAACTCCCGACTCCTCTCGCTCTTCTCTTCAACTCCCAACTCCTCTCGCAATTCTCACCAACTCCCGACACCTCTCGCACAGCTCACTAACTCCGGACTCTTCTCGCTCTTCTCACCAACTCCCGACTCCTCTTGCGCTTCTCACCAGCTCCCGACTCCTCTCGATCTTCTCTTCAACTCCCGACTCCTCTCGCGCATCTCACTAACTCCGGACTCTTCTCGTTCTTCTCACCAACTCCCGACTCCTCTCGCGCTTCTCTTCAACTCCCTACTCCTCTCGCGCTTCTCACCTAATCCCGACTCGTCTCGTGCTTCTCAACAACTCCCGACTCCTCTCGCGCTTCTCTTCAACTCCCGACTCCACTCGCTCTTCTCTTCAACTCCCGACTCCTCTTACTCTTCTCATCAACTCCCAACGCCTCTCGCGCTTCTCTTCAACTCCCTACTCCTCTCGCGCTTCTCTTCAACTCCCTACTCCTCTCGCGCTTCTCTTCAACTCGCGACTCCTCTTGTGCTTCTCACCAACTCCGACTCCTCTCGCTCTTCTCTTCAACTCCCGACTCCTCTCGCTCTTCTCTTCAACTCCCAACTCCTCTCGCATTTCTCACCAACTCCCGACACCTCTCGCACAGCTCACTAACTCCGGACTCTTCTCGCTCTTCTCACCAACTCCTGACTCCTCTTGCGCTTCTCAACAACTCTCGACTCATCTCGATCTTCTCTTCAACTCCCGACTCCTCTCGTGCATCTCACTAACTCCGGACTCTTCTCGTTCTTCTCACCAATTCCTGACTCCTCTCGCGCTTCTCTTCAACTCCCTACTCCTCTCGCGCTTCTCTTCAACTCCCGACTCCTCTCGCACTTCTCTTCAACTCCCAACTCCTCTCGCATTTCTCACCAACTCCCGACACCTCTCGCACAGCTCACTAACTCCGGACTCTTCTCGCTCTTCTCACCAACTCCCGACTCCTCTTGCGCTTCTCACCAGCTCCCGACTCCTCTCGATCTTCTCTTCAACTCCCGACTCCTCTCGCGCATCTCACTAACTCCGGACTCTTCTCGTTCTTCTCACCAACTCCTGACTCCTCTCGCGCTTCTCTTCAACTCCCTACTCCTCTCGCGCTTCTCTTCAACTCCCGACTCCTCTTGCGCTTCTCACCAACTCCCGACTCCTCTCGCTCTTCTCTTCAACTCCCAACTCCTCTCGCATTTCTCACCAACTCCCGACACCTCTCGCACAGCTCACTAACTCCGGACTCTTCTTGCTCTTCTCACCAACTCCCGACTCCTCTTGCGCTTCTCACCAACTCCCGACTCCTCTCGATCTTCTCTTCAACTCCTGACTCCTCTCGCGCATCTCACTAACTCCGGACTCTTCTCGCTCTTCCCACCAACTCCTGCCTCCTCTCGCTCCTCTCTTCAACTTCTGACTCCCCTTGTGCTTCTCTTCAACTCCTGACTCCTCTCGTGCTTCTCTTCAACTCCCGACTCCTCCGGCTCTTCTATTCAACTCCCGACACCTCTCGCGCTTCTCTTCAACTGCTGACTCCCCTCGTGCTTCTCTTCAACTCCTGACTCCTCTCGTGCTTCTCTTCAACTCCCGACTCCTCTCGCACTTCTCACCAACTCCCGACTCCTCTGGCTCCTCTCCTCAACTCTTGACTCCTATCACTCTTCCCAACAACTCCTGACTCCTCTCGCTCCTCTCTTCAACTTCTGACGCCCCTTGCTCTTCTCTTCAACTCCTGACTCCTCTTGCGCTTCTCTTCAACTCCCCACTCCTCTCGATCTTCTCTTCAACTCCCGACTCCTCTCGCACTTCTCTTCAACTCCCGACTCCTCTCGTGCTTCTCACCAACTCGCGACTCCTCTCGATCTTCTCTTCAACTCCCGATTCCTCTCGATCTTCTCTTCAACTCCCGACTCATCTCGCGCTTCTGACAAACTCCGGACTCTGCACGCTCTTCTCACCAACTCCTGACTCCTCTCGCTCTTCTCACCAATTCCCGACTCCTTTTTCTCTTCTCACCAAATCCTGACTCCTCTCGCTCTTCTCTACAACTCCCGACTACTCTCACTCTTCACTTCAACTCCCGACTCCTCTCGCGCTTCTCTTCAGCTCCCGACTCTTCTCGCGCTTCTCTCCAACTCCCGACCCCTCTCGCATTTCTCACCAACTCCCAACTCCTCTCGTGCATCTCACGAACTCCGGACTCTTCTCGCTCTTCTCACCAACTCCCGACTCCTCTCGCGCTTCTCACCAAATCCCGACTCGTCTCGTGCTTCTCAACAACTCCCGACTCCTCTCGCGCTTCTCTTCAACTCCCGACTCCACTCGCTCTTCTCTTCAACTCCCGACTCTTCTTACTCTTCTCATCAACTCCCAACGCCTCTCGCGCTTCTCTTCAACTCCCTACTCCTCTCGCGCTTCTCTTCAACTCCCTACTCCTCTCGCGCTTCTCTTCAACTCCCGACTCCTCTTGCGCTTCTCACCAACTCCCGACTCCTCTCGCTCTTCTCTTCAACTCCCGACTCCTCTCGCTCTTCTCTTCAACTCCCAACTCCTCTCGCATTTCTCACCAACTCCCGACACCTCTCGCACAGCTCACTAACTCCGGACTCTTCTCGCTCTTCTCACCAACTCCCGACTCCTCTTGCGCTTCTCAACAACTCTCGACTCATCTCGATCTTCTCTTCAACTCCCGACTCCTCT
Source organism: Carcharodon carcharias (assembly GCF_017639515.1). NCBI lineage: Eukaryota > Metazoa > Chordata > Chondrichthyes > Lamniformes > Lamnidae > Carcharodon > Carcharodon carcharias. The sequence goes on from NC_054472.1 coordinate 198,660,136, forward strand.
CGCGCATCTCACTAACTCCGGACTCTTCTCGCTCTTCTCACCAATTCCTGACTCCTCTCGCGCTTCTCTTCAACTCCCTACTCCTCTCGCGCTTCTCTTCAACTCCCGACTCCTCTTGCGCTTCTCACCAACTCCCGACTCCTCTCCCTCTTCTCTTCAACTCCCGACTCCTCTCGCTCTTCTCTTCAACTCCCAACTCCTCTCGCATTTCTCACCAACTCCCGACACCTCTCGCACAGCTCACTAACTCCGGACTCTTCTCGCTCTTCTCACCAACTCCCGACTCCTCTTGCGCTTCTCACCAGCTCCCGACTCCTCTCGATCTTCTCTTCAACTCCCGACTCCTCTCGCGCATCTCACTAACTCCGGACTCTTCTCGTTCTTCTCACCAACTCCAGTTTCCTCTCGCACTTCTCTTCAACTCCCTACTCCTCTCGCGCTTCTCTTCAACTCCCGACTCCTCTTGCGCTTCTCACCAACTCCCGACTCCTCTCGCTCTTCTCTTCAACTCCCGACTCCTCTCGCTCTTCACTTCAACGCCCAACTCCTCTCGCATTTCTCACCAACTCCCGACACCTCTCGCACAGCTCACTAACTCCGGACTCTTCTTGCTCTTCTCACCAACTCCCGACTCCTCTTGCGCTTCTCACCAACTCCCGACTCCTCTCGATCTTCTCTTCAACTCCCGACTCCTCTCGCGCATCTCACTAACTCCGGACTCTTCTCGCTCTTCCCACCAACTCCTGCCTCCTCTCGCTCCTCTCTTCAACTTCTGACTCCCCTTGTGCTTCTCTTCAACTCCTGACTCCTCTCGTGCTTCTCTTCAACTCCCGACTCCTCCGGCTCTTCTATTCAACTCCCGACACCTCTCGCGCTTCTCTTCAACTGCTGACTCCCCTCGTGCTTCTCTTCAACTCCTGACTCCTCTCATGCTTCTCTTCAACTCCCGACTCCTCTCGCACTTCTCACCAACTCCCGACTCCTCTGGCTCCTCTCCTCAACTCTTGACTCCTATCACTCTTCCCAACAACTCCTGACTCCTCTCGCTCCTCTCTTCAACTTCTGACGCCCCTTGCTCTTCTCTTCAACTCCTGACTCCTCTCGCGCTTCTCTTCAACTCCCCACTCCTCTCGATCTTCTCTTCAACTCCCGACTCCTCTCGTACTTCTCTTCAACTCCCGACTCCTCTCGTGCTTCTCACCAACTCGCGACTCCTCTCGATCTTCTCTTCAACTCCCGACTCCTCTCGATCTTCTCTTCAACTCCCGACTCATCTCGCGCTTCTGACAAACTCCGGACTCTGCACGCTCTTCTCACCAACTCCTGACTCCTCTCGCTCTTCTCACCAATTCCCGACTCCTTTTTCTCTTCTCACCAAATCCCGACTCCTCTCGCTCTTCTCTACAACTCCCGACTACTCTCACTCTTCACTTCAACTCCCGAATCCTCTCGCGCTTCTCTTCAGCTCCCGACTCTTCTCGCGCTTCTCTCCAACTCCCGACACCTCTCGCGTTTCTCACCAACTCCCGACTCCTCTCGCGCATCTGACGAACTCCGGACTCTTCTCGCTCTTCTCACCAACTCCCGACTCCTCTCGCGCTTCTCACCAAATCCCGACTCGTCTCGTGCTTCTCAACAACACCCGACTCCTCTCGCGCTTCTCTTCAACTCCCGACTCCACTCGCTCTTCTCTTCAACTCCCGACTCTTCTTACTCTTCTCATCAACTCCCAACGCCTCTCGCGCTTCTCTTCAAAGCCCGACTCCTCTCGCGCTTCTCATCAACTCCCGAATCCTCTCGCGATTCTCTTCAACTCCCGACTCCTCTTGCGCAGCTCACTAACTCCGGACTCTTCTCGCTCTTCTCACCAACTCCTGACTCCTCTTGCGCTTCTCTTCAACTCCCGACTTCTCTCGCTCTAAGCTTCAACTCCCGACACCTCTTGCTCTTCTCATGAACTCCCAACTTCTATCGCGCTTCTCTTCAATTCCCGACTCCTCTCGCGCTTCTCATCAACTCCTGAATCCTCTCGCGCTTCTCTTAAACTCCGAACGCATCTCGTGCTTCTCTTCAATTCCCGACTCCCCTCGTGCATCTCTTCAACTCCCGACTCCTCTCGCGCTTCTCTTCAACTCTCGACTCCTCTCGCGCTTCTCTTCAACTCCCGTCTCCTGTCGCGCTTCTCTTCTACTCCCGACTCCTGTCACATTTGTCACCAACTCCCGACTTCTCTCGCTCTAAGCTTCAACTCCCGACTCCTCTTGCTCTTCCCATGAACTCCCGACTCCTATCGCGCTTCTCTTCAATTCCCGACTCCTCTCGCGCTTCTCATCAACTCCCGAATCCTCTCGCGCTTCTCTTCAACTCCCGACTCCTCTTGCGCAGCTCACTAACTCCGGACTCTTCTCGCTCTTCTCACCAACTCCCGACTCCTCTTGCGCTTCTCTTCAACTCCCGACTTCTCTCGCTCTAAGCTTCAACTCCCGACACCTCTTGCTCTTCTCATGAACTCCCAACTTCTATCGCGCTTCTCTTCAATTCCCGACTCCTCTCGCGCTTCTCTACAACTCCCGACTACTCTCACTCTTCACTTCAACTCCCGACTCCTCTCGCGCTTCTCTTCAGCTCCCGACTCTTCTCGCGCTTCTCTCCAACTCCCGACACCTCTCGCGTTTCTCACCAACTCCCGACTCCTCTCGCGCATCTCTTCAACTCCCGACTCCTCTCGCGCTTCTCTTCAACTCTCGACTCCTCTCGCGCTTCTCTTCAACTCCCGTCTCCTGTCGCGCTTCTCTTCTACTCCCGACTCCTCTCACATTTGTCACCAACTCCCGACTACTCTCGCTCTACTCTTCAACTCCCGACTCCTCTCGTACGTCTCTTCAACTCCCGACTCCTCTCGCACTTCTCTTCAACTCCCAACTGCTCTCGCGCTTCCCATCAACACCTGAATACTCTCCCGCTTCTCTTCAACTCCCAACTACTCTGGCGCTTCCCATCAACTCCTGAATCCTCTCGCTCTTCTCTTCAACTTCTGACTCCTCTTGCGCTTCTCGTCAACTCCTGACTCCTCTCGAGCTTCTCTTCAACTCCCGACTCCTCTCGCTCTTCTCTTCAACTCCCGACTCCTCTCGCACTTCTCACAAACTCCCGACTCCTCTCGCTCTTCTCACCAACTCCTGACTCCTCTCGCTCTTCCCACCAACTCCCGACTCCTTTCTCTCTTCTCACCAACTCCCGACTCCTCTCTCTTTTCTCTACATCTCCCAACTACTCTCACTCTTCAATTCAACTCCCGACTCCTCTCGCTCTTCTCTTAAACTCCCCACTCCAGTCGCGCTTCTCTTCAACTCCCGTCTCCTCTCGCTCTTCTCTTAAACTCCCGAATCCTCTTGCTCTTCTCTTCAACTCCTGACTCCTCTCGCGCTTCTCACCAACTCCCAACTCCTCTCGGGCTTCTCTTCAACTCCCGACTCCTCTCGCTCTTCTCTTCAACTCCCGACTCCTCTCGCTCTTCTCTTCAACTCCCGACTCCTCTCGCGCTTCTCTTCAACTCCCGACTCCTCTTGCGCTTCTCAACAACTCCCGACTCCTCTCGCTCTTCTCTTCAACTCCCGACTCCTCTCGCTCTTCTCTTCAACTCCCGACTCCTCCCGTGCTACTCTTCAACTCCCGACTCCTCTCGCGCTTCTCTACAACTCCCGACTACTCTCACTCTTCACTTCAACTCCCGACTCCTCTCGCGCTTCTCTTCAGCTCCCGACTCTTCTCGCGCTTCTCTCCAACTCCCGACACCTCTCGCGTTTCTCACCAACTCCCGACTCCTCTCGCGCATCTCTTCAACTCCCGACTCCTCTCGCGCTTCTCTTCAACTCTCGACTCCTCTCGCGCTTCTCTTCAACTCCCGTCTCCTGTCGCGCTTCTCTTCTACTCCCGACTCCTCTCACATTTGTCACCAACTCCCGACTACTCTCGCTCTACTCTTCAACTCCCGACTCCTCTCGTACGTCTCTTCAACTCCCGACTCCTCTCGCACTTCTCTTCAACTCCCAACTCCTCTCGCGCTTCCCATCAACACCTGAATACTCTCCCGCTTCTCTTCAACTCCCAACTCCTCTGGCGCTTCCCATCAACTCCTGAATCCTCTCGCTCTTCTCTTCAACTTCTGACTCCTCTTGCGCTTCTCGTCAACTCCTGACTCCTCTCGAGCTTCTCTTCAACTCCCGACTCCTCTCGCTCTTCTCTTCAACTCCCGACTCCTCTCGCACTTCTCACAAACTCCCGACTCCTCTCGCTCTTCTCACCAACTCCTGACTCCTCTCGCTCTTCCCACCAACTCCCGACTCCTTTCTCTCTTCTCACCAACTCCCGACTCCTCTCTCTTTTCTCTACATCTCCCAACTACTCTCACTCTTCAATTCAACTCCCGACTCCTCTCGCTCTTCTCTTAAACTCCCCACTCCAGTCGCGCTTCTCTTCAACTCCCGTCTCCTCTCGCTCTTCTCTTAAACTCCCGAATCCTCTTGCTCTTCTCTTCAACTCCTGACTCCTCTCGCGCTTCTCACCAACTCCCAACTCCTCTCGGGCTTCTCTTCAACTCCCGACTCCTCTCGCTCTTCTCTTCAACTCCCGACTCCTCTCGCTCTTCTCTTCAACTCCCGACTCCTCTCGCGCTTCTCTTCAACTCCCGACTCCTCTTGCGCTTCTCACCAACTCCCGACTCCTCTCGCTCTTCTCTTCAACTCCCGACTCCTCTCGCTCTTCTCTTCAACTCCCGACTCCTCCCGTGCTACTCATGAACTCCCGACTCCTATCGCGCTTCTCTTCAATTCCGACTCCTCTCGCGCTTCTCAACAACTCCTGAATCCTCTCGCGCTTCTCTTCAACTCCCAACGCATCTCGTGCTTCTCTTCAATTCCCGACTCCCTCCTGCATCTCTTCAACTCCCGACTCCTCTCGCACTTCTCTTCAACTCCCGACTCCTCTCGCACTTCTCACCAACTCCAAATGCCTCTCGCTCTTCTCTTCATCTCCCAACTCGTCTCGCTCTTCCTTCAACTCCCGACAACTCTAGCGCTTCTCTTCAACTCCTGACACCCCTCGCGCTTCTCACCAACTCCCGACTCCTCTCGCTCTTCTCTTCAACTCCCGACTCCTCTCGATCTTCCCACCAACTCCCGACTCCTCTCACTCCTCTCTTCAACTCCTGACTCCCCTTGCGCTTCTCTTCAACTCCTGAACCTCTCGCGCTTCTCTTCAACTCCCGACTCCTCTCGTTCTTCTCTTCAACTCCCGACTCCTCTCGCACTTCTCTTCAACTCCCGACTCCTCTCGCTCTTCCCACCAACTCCCGCCTCCTCTCGCTCCTCTCTTCAACTTCTGACTCCCCTTGTGCTTCTCTTCAACTCCTGACTCCTCTCGTGCTTCTCTTCAACTCACGACTCCTCCGGCACTTCTATTCAACTCCCGACACCTCTCGCGCTTCTCTTCAACTGCTGACTCCCCTCGTGCTTCTCTTCAACTCCTGACTCCTCTCGTGCTTCTCTTCAACTCCCAACTCCTCTCGCACTTCTCACCAACGCCCGACTCCTCTGGCTCCTCTCCTCAACTCCTGACTCCTATCAGTCTTCCCAACAACTCCTGACTCCTCTCGCTCCTCTCTTCAACTTCTGACTCCCCTTGCTCTTCTCTTCAACTCCTGACTCCTCTCGCGCTTCTCTTCAACTCCCCACTCATCTCGATCTTCTCTTCAACTCCCGACTCTTCTCGCACTTCTCTTCAACTCCCGACTCCTCTCGTGCTTCTCACCAACCCGCGACTCCTCTCGATCTTCTCTTCAACTCCCGACTCCTCTCGATCTTCTCTTCAACTCCCGACTCATCTCGCGCTTCTGACAAACTCCGGACTCTGCACGCTCTTCTCACCAACTCCTGACTCCTCTCGCTCTTCTCACCAATTCCCGACTCCTTTTTCTCTTCTCACCAAATCCCGACTCCTCTCGCTCTTCTCTACAACTCCCGACTACTCTCACTCTTCACTTCAACTCCCGACTCCTCTCGCGCTTCTCTTCAGCTCCCGACTCTTCTCGCGCTTCTCTCCAACTCCCGACACCTCTCGTGTTTCTCACCAACTCCCGACTCCTCTCGCGCATCTCACGAACTCCGGACTCTTCTCGCTCTTCTCACCAACTCCCGACTCCTCTCGCGCTTCTCACCAAATCCCGACTCGTCTCGTGCTTCTCAACAACTCCCGACTCCTCTCGCGCTTCTCTTCAACTCCCGACTCCACTCGCTCTTCTCTTCAACTCCCGACTCCTCTTACTCTTCTCATCAACTCCCAACGCCTCTCGTGCTTCTCTTCAACTCCCTACTCCTCTCGCGCTTCTCTTCAACTCCCTACTCCTCTCGCGCTTCTCTTCAACTCCCGACTCCTCTTGCGCTTCTCACCAACTCCCGACTCCTCTCGCTCTTCTCTTCAACTCCCGACTCCTCTCGCTCTTCTCTTCAACTCCCAACTCCTCTCGCATTTCTCACCAACTCCCGACACCTCTCGCACAGCTCACTAACTCCGGACTCTTCTCGCTCTTCTCACCAACTCCCGACTCCTCTTGTGCTTCTCACCAACTCCCGACTCCTCTCGATCTTCTCTTCAAATCCCGACTCCTCTTGCGCATCTCACTAACTCCGGACTATTCTCGTTCTTCTCACCAACTCCTGACTCCTCTTGCGCTTCTCTTCAACTCCCGACTTCTCTCGCTCTAAGCTTCAACTCCCGACACCTCTTGCTCTTCTCATGAACTCCCAACTTCTATCGCGCTTCTCTTCAATTCCCGACTCCTCTCGCGCTTCTCATCAACTCCTGAATCCTCTCGCGCTTCTCTTAAACTCCGAACGCATCTCGTGCTTCTCTTCAATTCCCGACTCCCCTCGTGCATCTCTTCAACTCCCGACTCCTCTCGCGCTTCTCTTCAACTCTCGACTCCTCTCGCGCTTCTCTTCAACTCCCGTCTCCTGTCGCGCTTCTCTTCTACTCCCGACTCCTGTCACATTTGTCACCAACTCCCGACTACTCTCGCTCTAAGCTTCAACTCCCGACTCCTCTTGCTCTTCCCATGAACTCCCGACTCCTATCGCGCTTCTCTTCAATTCCCGACTCCTCTCGCGCTTCTCATCAACTCCCGAATCCTCTCGCGCTTCTCTTCAACTCCCGACTCCTCTTGCGCAGCTCACTAACTCCGGACTCTTCTCGCTCTTCTCACCAACTCCCGACTCCTCTTGCGCTTCTCTTCAACTCCCGACTTCTCTCGCTCTAAGCTTCAACTCCCGACACCTCTTGCTCTTCTCATGAACTCCCAACTTCTATCGCGCTTCTCTTCAATTCCCGACTCCTCTCGCGCTTCTCATCAACGCCTGAATCCTCTCGCGCTTCTCTTAAACTCCGAACGCATCTCGTGCTTCTCTTCAATTCCCGACTCCCCTCGTGCATCTCTTCAACTCCCGACTCCTCTCGCGCTTCTCTTCAACTCTCGACTCCTCTCGCGCTTCTCTTCAACTCCCGTCTCCTGTCGCGCTTCTCTTCTACTCCCGACTCCTCTCACATTTGTCACCAACTCCCGACTACTCTCGCTCTACTCTTCAACTCCCGACTCCTCTCGTACGTCTCTTCAACTCCCGACTCCTCTCGCACTTCTCTTCAACTCCCAACTCCTCTCGCGCTTCCCATCAACACCTGAATACTCTCCCGCTTCTCTTCAACTCCCAACTCCTCTGGCGCTTCCCATCAACTGCTGAATCCTCTCGCTCTTCTCTTCAACTTCTGACTCCTCTCGCACTTCTCTTCAACTCCCGACTCCTCTCACGCTTCTCACCAACTCCCGACTCGTTTCGCTCTTCGCTTCAACTTCCGACTGCTCTCGCTCTTCGCTTCAACTTCTGACTCCCCTTGCGCTTCTCTTCAACTCCTAACTCGTCTCGAGCTTCTCTTCAACTCCCGACTCTTCTCACTCTTCTCTTCATCTCCCGACTCCTCTCGCGCTTCTCTTCAACTCCCGACTCCTCTCGCGCTGCTCTTCAATTCCCTACTCCACTCGCACTTCTCTTCCACTCCCGACTCCTCTCACGCTTCTCATCAGCTCCCGACTCCTCACGCTCTTCTCTTCAACTCCCGACTCCTCTCGCGCTTCTCTTCAACTCCCGACACCTCTCGCTCTTCTCTTCAACTCCCGACTCCCCTCGCACTTCTCACAAACTCCCGACTGCTCTCGCTCTTCTCACCAAATCATGACTCCTCTCGCTCTTCCCACCAACTCCCGACTCCTTTCTCTCTTCTCACCAACTCCCGACTCCTCTCTCTTTTCTCTACAACTCCCAACTACTCTCACTCTTCACTTCAACTCCCGACTCCTCTCGCTCTTCTCTTAAACTCCCGAATCCTCTTGCTCTTCTCTTCAACTCCCGACTCCTCTCGCGCTTCTCTTCAACTCCCGTCTCCTGTCGCGCTTCTCTTCTACTCCCGACTCCTGTCACATTTGTCACCAACTCCCGACTACTCTCGCTCTAAGCTTCAACTCCCGACTCCTCTTGCTCTTCCCATGAACTCCCGACTCCTATCGCGCTTCTCTTCAATTCCCGACTCCTCTCGCGCTTCTCATCAACTCCCGAATCCTCTCGCGCTTCTCTTCAACTCCCGACTCCTCTCGCTCTTCTCTTCAACTCCCGACTCCTCTCGCACTTCTCACAAACTCCCGACTCCTCTCGCTCTTCTCACCAACTCCTGACTCCTCTTGCTCTTCCCACCAACTCCCGACTCCTTTCTCTCTTCTCACCAACTCCCGACTCCTCTCTCTTTTCTCTACATCTCCCAACTACTCTCACTCTTCAATTCAACTCCCGACTCCTCTCGCTCTTCTCTTAAACTCCCCACTCCAGTCGCGCTTCTCTTCAACTCCCGTCTCCTCTCGCTCTTCTCTTAAACTCCCGAATCCTCTTGCTCTTCTCTTCAACTCCTGACTCCTCTCGCGCTTCTCACCAACTCCCAACTCCTCTCGGGCTTCTCTTCAACTCCCGACTCCTCTCGGTCTTCTCTTCAACTCCCGACTCCTCTCGCTCTTCTCTTCAACTCCCGACTCCTCTCGCGCTTCTCTTCAACTCCCGACTCCTCTTGCGCTTCTCACCAACTCCCGACTCCTCTCGCTCTTCTCTTCAACTCCCGACTCCTCTCGCTCTTCTCTTCAACTCCCGACTCCTCCCGTGCTACTCTTCAACTCCCGACTCCTCTCGCGCTTCTCTACAACTCCCAACTCCCCTCGCGCTTCTCACCAACTACAGACTCCTCTCGCTCTTCTCTTAAACTCCCAACTCCTCTCGCGCTGCTCATCAACTCCAGACTCCTCTCGCACTTCTCTTCAACTCCCGACTCCTCTCACGCTTCTCACCAACTCCCGACTCGTTTCGCTCTTCGCTTCAACTTCCGACTGCTCTCGCTCTTCGCTTCAACTTCTGACTCCCCTTGCGCTTCTCTTCAACTCCTAACTCGTCTCGAGCTTCTCTTCAACTCCCGACTCTTCTCACTCTTCTCTTCATCTCCCGACTCCTCTCGCGCTTCTCTTCAACTCCCGACTCCTCTCGCGCTGCTCTTCAATTCCCTACTCCACTCGCACTTCTCTTCCACTCCCGACTCCTCTCACGCTTCTCATCAGCTCCCGACTCCTCACGCTCTTCTCTTCAACTCCCGACTCCTCTCGCGCTTCTCTTCAACTCCCGACACCTCTCGCTCTTCTCTTCAACTCCCGACTCCCCTCGCACTTCTCACAAACTCCCGACTGCTCTCGCTCTTCTCACCAAATCATGACTCCTCTCGCTCTTCCCACCAACTCCCGACTCCTTTCTCTCTTCTCACCAACTCCCGACTCCTCTCTCTTTTCTCTACAACTCCCAACTACTCTCACTCTTCACTTCAACTCCCGACTCCTCTCGCTCTTCTCTTAAACTCCCGAATCCTCTTGCTCTTCTCTTCAACTCCCGACTCCTCTCGCGCTTCTCACCAACTCCCAACTCCTCTCGGGCTTCTCTTCAACTCCCGACTCCTCTCGCTATTCTCTTCAACTCCCGACTCCTCTCGCTCTTCTCTTCAACTCCCGACTCCTCTCGCGCTTCTCTTCAACTCCCGACTCCTCTTGCGCTTCTCACCAACTCCCGACTCCTCTCGCTCTTCTCTTCAACTCCCGAATCCTCTCGCTCTTCTCTTCAACTCCCGACTCCTCCCGTGCTACTCTTCAACTCCCGACTCCTCTCGCGCTTCTCTACAACTCCCAACTCCCCTCGCGCTTCTCACCAACTACCGACTCCTCTCGCTCTTCTCTTAAACTCCCAACTCCTCTCGCGCTGCTCTTCAACTCCCGACTCCTCTCGCTCTTCTCTTCAACTCCCGACTCCTGTCGCGCTTCTCTGCAACTCCCGTCTCCTCTCGCTCTTCTCTTCAACTCCCGACTCCTCTCACGCTTCTCACCAACTCCCGACTCGTCTCGCTCTTCGCTTCAAGTTCCGACTCCTCTCGCTCTTCGCTTCAACTTCTGGCTCCCCTTGCGCTTCTCTTCAACTCCTAACTCGTCTCGAGCTTCTCTTCAACTACTGACTCTTCTCGCTCTTCTCTTCATCTCCCGACTCCACTCGCACTTCTCTTCAACTCCCCACTCCTCTCTCTCTTATCTTCAACTCCCGACTCCTCTCGCGCTTCTCTCCAACTCCCGACTCCTCTCGCGTTTCTCACCAACTCCCGACACCTCTCGCACAGCTCACTAACTCCGGACTCTTCTCGCTCTTCTCACCAACTCCCGACTCCTCTTGCGCTTCTCATCAACTCCCGACACCTCTCGATCTTCTCTTCAACTCCCGACTCCTCTCGCGCATCTCACTAACTCCGGACTCTTCTCGTTCTTCTCACCAACTCCTTACTCCTCTCGCGCTTCTCTTCAACTCCCTACTTCTCTCGCTCTGAGCTTCAACTCCCGACACCTCTTGCTCTTCTCATGAACTCCTGACTCCTCTCGCGCTTCTCTTCAACTCCCGACTTCTCTCGCTCTGAGCTTCAACTCCCGACACCTCTTGCTCTTCTCATGAACTCCCGACTCCTATCGCGCTTCTCTTCAATTCCCGACTCCCCTCGTGCATCTCTTCAACTCCCGACTCCTCTCGCGCTACTCTTAAACTCCCGACTCCTCTCGCGCAGCTCACTAACTCCGGACTCTTCTCGCTCTTCTCACCAACTCCCGACTCCTCTTGCGCTTCTCATCAACTCCCGACTCCTCTCAATTTTCTCTTCAACTCCCGACTCCTCTCGCGCATCTCACTAACTCTGGACTCTTCTCGTTCTTCTCACCAACTCCTTACTCCTCTCGCGCTTCTCTTCAACTCCCGACTTCTCTCGCTCTGAGCTTCAACTCCCGACACCTCTTGCTCTTCTCATGAACTCCCGACTCCTATCGCGCTTCTCTTCAATTCCCGACTCCTCTCGCGCTTCTCATCAACTCCTGAATCCTCTTGCGCTTCTCTTCAACTCCCAACGCATCTCGTGCTTCTCTTCAATTCCCGACTCCCCTCCTGCATCTCTTCAACTCCCGACTCCTCTCGCACTTCTCTTCAACTCCCGACTCCTCTCGCACTTCTCACCAACTCCAAATGCCTCTCGCTCTTCTCTTCATCTCCCAACTCGTCTCGCTCTTCCCTTCAACTCCCGACAACTCTAGCGCTTCTCTTCAACTCCTGACACCCCTCGCGCTTCTCACCAACTCCCGACTCCTCTCGCTCTTCTCTTCAACTCCTGACTCCTCTCGATCTTCCCACCAACTCCCGACTCCTCTCACTCCTCTCTTCAACTCCTGACTCCCCTTGCGCTTCTCTTCAACTCCTGAACCTCTCGCGCTTCTCTTCAACTCCCGACTCCTCTCGTTCTTCTCTTCAACTCCCGACTCCTCTCGCACTTCTCTTCAACTCCCGACTCCTCTCGCTCTTCCCACCAACTCCCGCCTCCTCTCGCTCCTCTCTTCAACTTCTGACTCCCCTTGTGCTTCTCTTCAACTCCTGACTCCTCTCGTGCTTCTCTTCAACTCCCGACTCCTCCGGCTCTTCTATTCAACTCCCGACACCTCTCGCGCTTCTCTTCAACTGCTGACTCCCCTCGTGCTTCTCTTCAACTCCTGACTCCTCTCGAGCTTCTCTTCAACTCCCAACTCCTCTCGCACTTCTCACCAACGCCCGACTCCTCTGGCTCCTCTCCTCAACTCCTGACTCCTATCAGTCTTCCCAACAACTCCTGACTCCTCTCGCTCCTCTCTTCAACTTCTGACTCCCCTTGCTCTTCTCTTCAACTCCTGACTCCTCTCGCGCTTCTCTTCAACTCCCCACTCATCTCGATCTTCTCTTCAACTCCCGACTCTTCTCGCACTTCTCTTCAACTCCCGACTCCTCTCGTGCTTCTCACCAACTCGCGACTCCTCTCGATCTTCTCTTCAACTCCCGACTCCTCTCGATCTTCTCTTCAACTCCCGACTCATCTCGCGCTTCTGACAAACTCCGGACTCTGCACGCTCTTCTCACCAACTCCTGACTCCTCTCGCTCTTCTCACCAATTCCCGACTCCTTTTTCTCTTCTCACCAAATCCCGACTCCTCTCGCTCTTCTCTACAACTCCCGACTACTCTCACTCTTCACTTCAACTCCCGACTCCTCTCGCGCTTCTCTTCAGCTCCCGACTCTTCTCGCGCTTCTCTCCAACTCCCGACACCTCTCGTGTTTCTCACCAACTCCCGACTCCTCTCGCGCATCTCACGAACTCCGGACTCTTCTCGCTCTTCTCACCAACTCCCGACTCCTCTCGCGCTTCTCACCAAATCCCGACTCGTCTCGTGCTTCTCAACAACTCCCGACTCCTCTCGCGCTTCTCTTCAACTCCCGACTCCACTCGCTCTTCTCTTCAACTCCCGACTCCTCTTACTCTTCTCATCAACTCCCAACGCCTCTCGCGCTTCTCTTCAACTCCCTACTCCTCTCGCGCTTCTCTTCAACTCCCGACTCCTCTTGCGCTTCTCACCAACTCCCGACTCCTCTCGCTCTTCTCTTCAACTCCCGACTCCTCTCGCTCTTCTCTTCAACTCCCAACTCCTCTCGCATTTCTCACCAACTCCCGACACCTCTCGCACAGCTCACTAACTCCGGACTCTTCTCGCTCTTCTCACCAACTCCCGACTCCTCTTGTGCTTCTCACCAACTCCCGACTCCTCTCGATCTTCTCTTCAACTCCCGACTCCTCTCGCGCATCTCACTAACTCCGGACTCTTCTCGTTCTTCTCACCAACTCCTGACTCCTCTCGCGCTTCTCTTCAACTCCCGACTTCTCTCGCTCTAAGCTTCAACTCCAGACTCCTCTTGCACTTCTCATGAACTCCCGACTCCTCTCGCGCTTCTCTTCAATTCCCGACTCCTCTCGCGCTTCTCATCAACTCCTGAATCCTCTCGCGCTTCTCTTCAACTCCCAACGCATCTCGTGCTTCTCTTCAATTCCCGACTCCCCTCGTGCATCTCTTCAACTCCCGACTCCTCTCGCGCTTCTCTTAAACTCCCGACTCCTCTTGCGCAGCTCACTAACTCCGGACTCTTCTCGCTCTTCTCACCAACTCCCGACTCCTCTCCCTCTTCTCTTCAACTCCCAACTCCTCTCGCATTTCTCACCAACTCCCGACACCTCTCGCACAGCTCACTAACTCCGGACTCTTCTCGCTCTTCTCACCAACTCCCGACTCCTCTTGCGCTTCTCACCAGCTCCCGACTCCTCTCGATCTTCTCTTCAACTCCCGACTCTTCTCGCGCATCTCACTAACTCCGGACTCTTCTCGTTCTTCTCACCAACTCCTTACTCCTCTCGCGCTTCTCTTCAACTCCCTACTCCTCTCGCGCTTCTCTTCAACTCCCGACTCCTCTTGCGCTTCTCACCAACTCCCGACTCCTCTCGCTCTTCTCTTCAACTCCCGACTCCTCTCGCTCTTCACTTCAACTCCCAACTCCTCTCGCATTTCTCACCAACTCCCGACACCTCTCGCACAGCTCACTAACTCCGGACTCTTCTTGCTCTTCTCACCAACTCCCGACTCCTCTTGCGCTTCTCACCAACTCCCGACTCCTCTCGATCTTCTCTTCAACTCCCGACTCCTCTCGCGCATCTCACTAACTCCGGACTCTTCTCCCTCTTCCCACCAACTCCTGCCTCCTCTCGCTCCTCTCTTCAACTTCTGACTCCCCTTGTGCTTCTCTTCAACTCCTGACTCCTCTCGTGCTTCTCTTCAACTCCCGACTCCTCTGGCTCTTCTATTCAACTCCCGACACCTCTCGCGCTTCTCTTCAACTGCTGACTCCCCTCGTGCTTCTCTTCAACTCCTGACTCCTCTCGCGCTTCTCTTCAGCTCCCGACTCTTCTCGCGCTTCTCTCCAACTCCCGACACCTCTCGCGTTTCTCACCAACTCCCGACTCTTCTCGCGCATCTGACGAACTCCGGACTCTTCTCGCTCTTCTCACCAACTCCCGACTCCTCTCGCGCTTCTCACCAAATCCCGACTCGTCTCGTGCTTCTCAACAACTCCCGACTCCTCTCGCGCTTCTCTTCAACTCCCGACTCCACTCGCTCTTCTCTTCAACTCCCGACTCTTCTTACTCTTCTCATCAACTCCCAACGCCTCTCGCGCTTCTCTTCAACTCCCTACTCCTCTCGCGCTTCTCTTCAACTCCCTACTCCTCTCGCGCTTCTCTTCAACTCCCGACTCCTCTAGCGCTTCTCACCAACTCCCAACTCCTCTCGCTCTTCTCTTCAACTCCCGACTCCTCTCGCTCTTCTCTTCAACTCCCAACTCCTCTCGCATTTCTCACCAACTCCCGACACCTCTCGCACAGCTCACTAACTCCGGACTCTTCTCGCTCTTCTCACCAACTCCCGACTCCTCTCGCTCTTCTCTACAACTCCCGACTACTCACACCCTTCACTTCAACTCCCGACTCCTCTCGCTCTTCTCTTCAACTCCCTACTCCTCTCGCATTTCTCACCAACTCCCGACACCTCTCGCACATCTCACTAACTCCGGACTCTTCTCGCTCTTCTCACCAACTCCCGACTCCTCTTGCGCTTCTCACCAACTCCCGACTACTCTCGATCTTCTCTTCAACTCCCGACTCCTCTCGCGCATCTCACTAACTCCGGACTCTTCTCATTCTTCTCACCAACTCCTGACTCCTCTCGCGCTTCTCTTCAACTCCCGACTTCTCTCGCTCTAAGCTTCAACTCCCGACTCCTCTTGCTCTTCCCATGAACTCCCAACTCCTATCGCGCTTCTCTTCAATTCCCGACTCCTCTCGCGCTTCTCATCAACTCCCGAATCCTCTCGCGCTTCTCTTCAACTCCCGACTCCTCTTGCGCAGCTCACTAACTTCGGACTCTTCTCGCACTTCTCAACAACTCCTGACAACTCTTGCGCTTCTCTTCAACTCCCGACTTCTCTCGCTCTAAGCTTCAACTCCCGACACCTCTTGCTCTTCTCATGAACTCCCAACTTCTATCGCGCTTCTCTTCAATTCCCGACTCCTCTCGCGCTTCTCATCAACTCCTGAATCCTCTCGCGCTTCTCTTAAACTCCGAACACATCTCGTGCTTCTCTTCAATTCCCGACTCCCCTCGTGCATCTCTTCAACTCCCGACTCCTCTCGCGCTTCTCTTCAACTCTCGACTCCTCTCGCGCTTCTCTTCAACTCCCGTCTCCTGTCGCGCTTCTCTTCTACTCCCGACTCCTCTCACATTTGTCACCAACTCCCGACTACTCTCGCTCTAAGCTTCAACTCCCGACTCCTCTTGCTCTTCCCATGAACTCCCGACTCCTATCGCACTTCTCTTCAATTCCCGACTCCTCTCGCGCTTCTCATCAACTCCCGAATCCTCTCGCGCTTCTCTTCAACTCCCGACTCCTCTTGCGCAGCTCACTAACTCCGGACTCTTCTCGCTCTTCTCACCAACTCCCGACTCCTCTTGCGCTTCTCTTCAACTCCCGACTTCTCTCGCTCTAAGCTTCAACTCCCGACACGTCTTGCTCTTCTCATGAACTCCCAACTTCTATCGCGCTTCTCTTCAATTCCCGACTCCTCTCGCGCTTCTCATCAACGCCTGAATCCTCTCGCGCTTCTCTTAAACTCCGAACGCATCTCGTGCTTCTCTTCAATTCCCGACTCCCCTCGTGCATCTCTTCAACTCCCGACTCCTCTCGCGCTTCTCTTCAACTCTCGACTCCTCTCGCGCTTCTCTTCAACTCCCGTCTCCTGTCGCGCTTCTCTTCTACTCCCGACTCCTCTCACATTTGTCACCAACTCCCGACTACTCTCGCTCTACTCTTCAACTCCCGACTCCTCTCGTACGTCTCTTCAACTCCCGACTCCTCTCGCACTTCTCTTCAACTCCCAACTCCTCTCGCGCTTCCCATCAACACCTGAATACTCTCCCGCTTCTCTTCAACTCCCAACTCCTCTGGCGCTTCCCATCAACTCCTGAATCCTCTCGCTCTTCTCTTCAACTTCTGACTCCTCTTGCGCTTCTCGTCAACTCCTGACTCCTCTCGAGCTTCTCTTCAACTCCCGACTCCTCTCGCTCTTCTCTTCAACTCCCGACTCCTCTCGCACTTCTCACAAACTCCCGACTCCTCTCGCTCTTCTCACCAACTCCTGACTCCTCTCGCTCTTCCCACCAACTCCCGACTCCTTTCTCTCTTCTCACCAACTCCCGACTCCTCTCTCTTTTCTCTACATCTCCCAACTACTCTCACTCTTCAATTCAACTCCCGACTCCTCTCGCTCTTCTCTTAAACTCCCCACTCCAGTCGCGCTTCTCTTCAACTCCCGTCTCCTCTCGCTCTTCTCTTAAACTCCCGAATAGTCTTGCTCTTCTATTCAACTCCTGACTCCTCTCGCGCTTCTCACCAATTCCCAACTCCTCTCGGGCTTCTCTTCAACTCCCGACTCCTCTCGCTCTTCTCTTCAACTCCCGACTCCTCTCGCTCTTCTCTTCAACTCCCGACTCCTCTCGCGCTTCTCTTCAACTCCCGACTCCTCTTGCGCTTCTCACCAACTCCCGACTCCTCTCGCTCTTCTCTTCAACTCCCGACTCCTCTCGCTCTTCTCTTCAACTCCCGACTCCTCTCGCGCTTCTCTTCAACTCCCGACTCCTCTTGCGCTTCTCACCAACTCCCGACTCCTCTCGCTCTTCTCTTCAACTCCCGACTCCTCTCGATCTTCTCTTCAACTCCCGACTCCTCTCGCGCATCTCACTAACTCCGGACTCTTCTCGTTCTTCTCACCAACTCCTGACTCCTCTCGCGCTTCTCTTCAACTCCCGACTTCTCTCGCTCTAAGCTTCAACTCCAGACTCCTCTTGCACTTCTCATGAACTCCCGACTCCTCTCGCGCTTCTCTTCAATTCCCGACTCCTCTCGCGCTTCTCATCAACTCCTGAATCCTCTTGCGCTTCTCTTCAACTCCCAACGCATCTCGTGCTTCTCTTCAATTCCCGACTCCCCTCGTGCATCTCTTCAACTCCCGACTCCTCTCGCGCTTCTCTTAAACTCCCGACTCCTCTTGCGCAGCTCACTAACTCCGGACTCTTCTCGCTCTTCTCACCAACTCCCGACTCCTCTCCCTCTTCTCTTCAACTCCCGACTCCTCTCGCTCTTCTCTTCAACTCCCAACTCCTCTCGCATTTCTCACCAACTCCCGACACCTCTCGCACAGCTCACTAACTCCGGACTCTTCTCGCTCTTCTCACCAACTCCCGACTCCTCTCGATCTTCTATTCAACTCCCGACTCCTCTCGCGCATCTCACTAACTCCGGACTCTTCTCGTTCTTCTCACCAACTCCTGACTCCTCTCGCGCTTCTCTTCAACTCCCTACTCCTCTCGCGCTTCTCTTCAACTCCCGACTCCTCTTGCGCTTCTCACCAACTCCCGACTCCTCTCGCTCTTCCCTTCAACTCCCGATTCCTCTCGCTCTTCACTTCAACTCCCAACTCCTCTCGCATTTCTCACCAACTCCCGACACCTCTCGCACAGCTCACTAACTCCGGACTCTTCTTGCTCTTCTCACCAACTCCCGACTCCTCTTGCGCTTCTCACCAACTCCCGACTCCTCTCGATCTTCTCTTCAACTCCCGACTCCTCTCGCGCATCTCACTAACTCCGGACTCTTCTCGCTCTTCCCACCAACTCCTGCCTCCTCTCGCTCCTCTCTTCAACTTCTGACTCCCCTTGTGCTTCTCTTCAACTCCTGACTCCTCTCGTGCTTCTCTTCAACTCCCGACTCCTCCGGCTCTTCTATTCAACTCCCGACACCTCTCGCGCTTCTCTTCAACTGCTGACTCCCCTCGTGCTTCTCTTCAACTCCTGACTCCTCTCGTGCTTCTCTTCAACTCCCGACTCCTCTCGCACTTCTCACCAACTCCCGACTCCTCTGGCTCCTCTCCTCAACTCTTGACTCCTATCACTCTTCCCAACAACTCCTGACTCCTCTCTCTCCTCTCTTCAACTTCTGACGCCCCTTGCTCTTCTCTTCAACTCCTGACTCCTCTCGCACTTCTCTTCAACTCCCCACTCCTCTCGATCTTCTCTTCAACTCCCGACTCCTCTCGCACTTCTCTTCAACTCCCGACTCCTCTCGTGCTTCTCACCAACTCGCGACTCCTCTCGATCTTCTCTTCAACTCCCGACTCCTCTCGATCTTCTCTTCAACTCCCGACTCATCTCGCGCTTCTGACAAACTCCGGACTCTGCACGCTCTTCTCACCAACTCCTGACTCCTCTCGCTCTTCTCACCAATTCCCGACTCCTTTTTCTCTTCTCACCAAATCCCGACTCCTCTCGCTCTTCTCTACAACTCCCGACTACTCTCACTCTTCACTTCAACTCCCGACTCCTCTCGCGCTTCTCTTCAGCTCCCGACTCTTCTCGCGCTTCTCTCCAACTCCCGACACCTCTCGCGTTTCTCACCAACTCCCAACTCCTCTCGCGCATCTCACGAACTCTGGACTCTTCTCGCTCTTCTCACCAACTCCCGACTCCTCTCGCGCTTCTCACCAAATCCCGACTCGTCTCGTGCTTCTCAACAACTCCCTACTCCTCTCGCGCTTCTGTTCAACTCCCTACTCCTCTCGCGCTTCTCTTCAACTCCCGACTCCTCTTGTGCTTCTCACCAACTCCCGACTCCTCTCGCTCTTCTCTTCAACTCCCGACTCCTCTCGCTCTTCTCTTCAACTCCCAACTCCTCTCGCATTTCTCACCAACTCCCGACACCTCTCGCACAGCTCACTAACTCCGGACTCTTCTCGCTCCTCTCACCAACTCCCGACTCCTCTTGCGCTTCTCAACAACTCTCGACTCATCTCGATCTTCTCTTCAACTCCCGACTCCTCTCGCGCATCTCACTAACTCCGGACTCTTCTCGCTCTTCTCACCAATTCCTGACTCCTCTCGCGCTTCTCTTCAACTCCCTACTCCTCTCGCGCTTCTCTTCAACTCCCTACTCCTCTCGCGCTTCTCACCAACTCCCGACTCCTCTCGCTCTTCTCTTCAACTCCCAACTCCTCTCGCATTTCTCACCAACTCCCGACACCTCTCGCACAGCTCACTAACTCCGGACTCTTCTCGCTCTTCTCACCAACTCCCGACTCCTCTTGCGCTTCTCACCAGCTCCCGACTCCTCTCGATCTTCTCTTCAACTCCCGACTCCTCTCGCGCATCTCACTAACTCCGGACTCTTCTCGTTCTTCTCACCAACTCCTGTTTCCTCTCGCACTTCTCTTCAACTCCCTACTCCTCTCGCGCTTCTCTTCAACTCCCGACTCCTCTTGCGCTTCTCACCAACTCCCGACTCCTCTTGCTCTTCTCTTCAACTCCCGACTCCTCTCGCTCTTCACTTCAACGCCCAACTCCTCTCGCATTTCTCACCAACTCCCGACACCTCTCGCACAGCTCACTAACTCCGGACTCTTCTTGCTCTTCTCACCAACTCCCGACTCCTCTTGCGCTTCTCACCAACTCCCGACTCCTCTCGATCTTCTCTTCAACTCCCGACTCCTCTGGCTCCTCTCCTCAACTCTTGACTCCTATCACTCTTCCCAACAACTCCTGACTCCTCTCGCTCCTCTCTTCAACTTCTGACGCCCCTTGCTCTTCTCTTCAACTCCTGACTCCTCTCGCGCTTCTCTTCAACTCCCCACTCATCTCGATCTTCTCTTCAACTCCCGACTCTTCTCGCACTTCTCTTCAACTCCCGACTCCTCTCGTGCTTCTCACCAACTCGCGACTCCTCTCGATCTTCTCTTCAACTCCCGACTCCTCTCGATCTTCTCTTCAACTCCCGACTCATCTCGCGCTTCTGACAAACTCCGGACTCTGCACGCTCTTCTCACCAACTCCTGACTCCTCTCGCTCTTCTCACCAATTCCCGACTCCTTTTTCTCTTCTCACCAAATCCCGACTCCTCTCGCTCTTCTCTACAACTCCCGACTACTCTCACTCTTCACTTCAACTCCCGACTCCTCTCGCGCTTCTCTTCAGCTCCCGACTCTTCTCGCGCTTCTCTCCAACTCCCGACACCTCTCGCGTTTCTCACCAACTCCCGACTCTTCTCGCGCATCTGACGAACTCCGGACTCTTCTCGCTCTTCTCACCAACTCCCGACTCCTCTCGCGCTTCTCACCAAATCCCGACTCGTCTCGTGCTTCTCAACAACTCCCGACTCCTCTCGCGCTTCTCTTCAACTCCCGACTCCACTCGCTCTACTCTTCAACTCCCGACTCTTCTTACTCTTCTCATCAACTCCCAACGCCTCTCGCGCTTCTCTTCAACTCCCTACTCCTCTCGCACTTCTCTTCAACTCCCTACTCCTCTCGCGCTTCTCTTCAACTCCCGACTCCTCTAGCGCTTCTCACCAACTCCCAACTCCTCTCGCTCTTCTCTTCAACTCCCGACTCCTCTCGCTCTTCTCTTCAACTCCCAACTCCTCTCGCAATTCTCACCAACTCCCGACACCTCTCGCACAGCTCACTAACTCCGGACTCTTCTCGCTCTTCTCACCAACTCCCGACTCCTCTCGCTCTTCTCTACAACTCCCGACTACTCACACCCTTCACTTCAACTCCCGACTCCTCTCGCTCTTCTCTTCAACTCCCTACTCCTCTCGCATTTCTCACCAACTCCCGACACCTCTCGCACATCTCACTAACTCCGGACTCTTCTCGCTCTTCTCACCAACTCCCGACTCCTCTTGCGCTTCTCACCAACTCCCGACTACTCTCGATCTTCTCTTCAACTCCCGACTCCTCTCGCGCATCTCACTAACTCCGGACTCTTCTCATTCTTCTCACCAACTCCTGACTCCTCTCGCGCTTCTCTTCAACTCCCGACTTCTCTCGCTCTAAGCTTCAACTCCCGACTCCTCTTGCTCTTCCCATGAACTCCCAACTCCTATCGCGCTTCTCTTCAATTCCCGACTCCTCTCGCGCTTCTCATCAACTCCCGAATCCTCTCGCGCTTCTCTTCAACTCCCGACTCCTCTTGCGCAGCTCACTAACTTCGGACTCTTCTCGCACTTCTCAACAACTCCTGACACCTCTTGCGCTTCTCTTCAACTCCCGACTTCTCTCGCTCTAAGCTTCAACTCCCGACACCTCTTGCTCTTCTCATGAACTCCCAACTTCTATCGCGCTTCTCTTCAATTCCCGACTCCTCTCGCGCTTCTCATCAACTCCTGAATCCTCTCGCGCTTCTCTTAAACTCCGAACACATCTCGTGCTTCTCTTCAATTCCCGACTCCCCTCGTGCATCTCTTCAACTCCCGACTCCTCTCGCGCTTCTCTTCAACTCCCGTCTCCTGTCGCGCTTCTCTTCTACTCCCGACTCCTCTCACATTTGTCACCAACTCCCGACTACTCTCGCTCTAAGCTTCAACTCCCGACTCCTCTTGCTCTTCCCATGAACTCCCGACTCCTATCGCACTTCTCTTCAATTCCCGACTCCTCTCGCGCTTCTCATCAACTCCCGAATCCTCTCGCGCTTCTCTTCAACTCCCGACTCCTCTTGCGCAGCTCACTAACTCCGGACTCTTCTCGCTCTTCTCACCAACTCCCGACTCCTCTTGCGCTTCTCTTCAACTCCCGACTTCTCTCGCTCTAAGCTTCAACTCCCGACACGTCTTGCTCTTCTCATGAACTCCCAACTTCTATCGCGCTTCTCTTCAATTCCCGACTCCTCTCGCGCTTCTCATCAACGCCTGAATCCTCTCGCGCTTCTCTTAAACTCCGAACGCATCTCGTGCTTCTCTTCAATTCCCGACTCCCCTCGTGCATCTCTTCAACTCCCGACTCCTCTCGCGCTTCTCTTCAACTCTCGACTCCTCTCGCGCTTCTCTTCAACTCCCGTCTCCTGTCGCGCTTCTCTTCTACTCCCGACTCCTCTCACATTTGTCACCAACTCCCGACTACTCTCGCTCTACTCTTCAACTCCCGACTCCTCTCGTACGTCTCTTCAACTCCCGACTCCTCTCGCACTTCTCTTCAACTCCCAACTCCTCTCGCGCTTCCCATCAACACCTGAATACTCTCCCGCTTCTCTTCAACTCCCAACTCCTCTGGCGCTTCCCATCAACTCCTGAATCCTCTCGCTCTTCTCTTCAACTTCTGACTCCTCTTGCGCTTCTCGTCAACTCCTGACTCCTCTCGAGCTTCTCTTCAACTCCCGACTCCTCTCGCTCTTCTCTTCAACTCCCGACTCCTCTCGCACTTCTCACAAACTCCCGACTCCTCTCGCTCTTCTCACCAACTCCTGACTCCTCTCGCTCTTCCCACCAACTCCCGACTCCTTTCTCTCTTCTCACCAACTCCCGACTCCTCTCTCTTTTCTCTACATCTCCCAACTACTCTCACTCTTCAATTCAACTCCCGACTCCTCTCGCTCTTCTCTTAAACTCCCCACTCCAGTCGCGCTTCTCTTCAACTCCCGTCTCCTCTCGCTCTTCTCTTAAACTCCCGAATCCTCTTGCTCTTCTCTTCAACTCCTGACTCCTCTCACGCTTCTCACCAACTCCCAACTCCTCTCGGGCTTCTCTTCAACTCCCGACTCCTCTCGCTCTTCTCTTCAACTCCCGACTCCTCTCGCTCTTCTCTTCAACTCCCGACTCCTCTCGCGCTTCTCTTCAACTCCCGACTCCTCTTGCGCTTCTCACCAACTCCCGACTCCTCTCGCTCTTCTCTTCAACTCCCGACTCCTCTCGCTCTTCTCTTCAACTCCCGACTCCTCCCGTGCTACTCTTCAACTCCCGACTCCTCTCGCGCTTCTCTACAACTCCCAACACCCCTCGCGCTTCTCACCAACTACAGACTCCTCTCGCTCTTCTCTTAAACTCCCAACTCCTCTCGCGCTGCTCATCAACTCCAGACTCCTCTCGCACTTCTCTTCAACTCCCGACTCCTCTCACGCTTCTCACCAACTCCCGACTCGTTTCGCTCTTCGCTTCAACTTCCGACTGCTCTCGCTCTTCGCTTCAACTTCTGACTCCCCTTGCGCTTCTCTTCAACTCCTAACTCGTCCTGAGCTTCTCTTCAACTCCCGACTCTTCTCACTCTTCTCTTCATCTCCCGACTCCTCTCGCGCTTCTCTTCAACTCCCGACTCCTCTCGCGCTGCTCTTCAATTCCCTACTCCACTCGCACTTCTCTTCCACTCCCGACTCCTCTCACGCTTCTCATCAGCTCCCGACTCCTCACGCTCTTCTCTTCAACTCCCGACTACTCTCGCGCTTCTCTTCAACTCCCGACACCTCTCGCTCTTCTCTTCAACTCCCGACTCCCCTCGCACTTCTCACAAACTCCCGACTCCTCTCGCTCTTCTCACCAAATCATGACTCCTCTCGCTCTTCCCACCAACTCCCGACTCCTTTCTCTCTTCTCACCAACTCCCGACTCCTCTCACTTTTCTCTACAACTCCCAACTACTCTCACTCTTCACTTCAACTCCCGACTCCTCTCGCTCTTCTCTTAAACTCCCGAATCCTCTTGCTCTTCTCTTCAACTCCCGACTCCTCTCGCGCTTCTCACCAACTCCCAACTCCTCTCGGGCTTCTCTTCAACTCCCGACTCCTCTCGCTATTCTCTTCAACTCCCGACTCCTCTCGCTCTTCTCTTCAACTCCCGACTCCTCTCGCGCTTCTCTTCAACTCCCGACTCCTCTTGCGCTTCTCACCAACTCCCGACTCCTCTCGCTCTTCTCTTCAACTCCCGACTCCTCTCGCTCTTCTCTTCAACTCCCGACTCCTCCCGTGCTACTCTTCAACTCCCGACTCCTCTCGCGCTTCTCTACAACTCCCAACTCCCCTCGCGCTTCTCACCAACTACCGACTCCTCTCGCTCTTCTCTTAAACTCCCAACTCCTCTCGCGCTGCTCTTCAACTCCCGACTCCTCTCGCTCTTCTCTTCAACTCCCGACTCCTGTCGCGCTTCTCTGCAACTCCCGTCTCCTCTCGCTCTTCTCTTCAACTCCCGACTCCTCTCACGCTTCTCACCAACTCCCGACTCGTCTCGCTCTTCGCTTCAAGTTCCGACTCCTCTCGCTCTTCGCTTCAACTTCTGGCTCCCCTTGCGCTTCTCTTCAACTCCTAACTCGTCTCGAGCTTCTCTTCAACTACTGACTCTTCTCGCTCTTCTCTTCATCTCCCGACTCCACTCGCACTTCTCTTCAACTCCCCACTCCTCTCTCTCTTATCTTCAACTCCCGACTCCTCTCGCGCTTCTCTCCAACTCCCGACTCCTCTCGCGTTTCTCACCAACTCCCGACACCTCTCGCACAGCTCACTAACTCCGGACTCTTCTCACTCTTCTCACCAACTCCCGACTCCTCTTGCGCATCTCACTAACTCCGGACTCTTCTCGTTCTTCTCACCAACTCCTTACTCCTCTCGCGCTTCTCTTCAACTCCCTACTTCTCTCGCTCTGAGCTTCAACTCCCGACACCTCTTGCTCTTCTCATGAACTCCTGACTCCTCTCGCGCTTCTCTTCAACTCCCGACTTCTCTCGCTCTGAGCTTCAACTCCCGACACCTCTTGCTCTTCTCATGAACTCCCGACTCCTATCGCGCTTCTCTTCAATTCCCGACTCGTTTCGCTCTTCGCTTCAACTTCCGACTGCTCTCGCTCTTCGCTTCAACTTCTGACTCCCCTTGCGCTTCTCTTCAACTCCTAACTCGTCCCGAGCTTCTCTTCAACTCCCGACTCTTCTCACTCTTCTCTTCATCTCCCGACTCCTCTCGCGCTTCTCTTCAACTCCCGACTCCTCTCGCGCTGCTCTTCAATTCCCTACTCCACTCGCACTTCTCTTCCACTCCCGACTCCTCTCACGCTTCTCAGCAGCTCCCGACTCCTCACGCTCTTCTCTTCAACTCCCGACTCCTCTCGCGCTTCTCTTCAACTCCCGACACCTCTCGCTCTTCTCTTCAACTCCCGACTCCCCTCGCACTTCTCACAAACTCCCGACTCCTCTCGCTCTTCTCACCAAATCATGACTCCTCTCGCTCTTCCCACCAACTCCCGACTCCTTTCTCTCTTCTCACCAACTCCCGACTCCTCTCACTTTTCTCTACAACTCCCAACTACTCTCACTCTTCACTTCAACTCCCGACTCCTCTCGCTCTTCTCTTAAACTCCCGAATCCTCTTGCTCTTCTCTTCAACTCCCGACTCCTCTCGCGCTTCTCACCAACTCCCAACTCCTCTCGGGCTTCTCTTCAACTCCCGACTCCTCTCGCTATTCTCTTCAACTCCCGACTCCTCTCGCTCTTCTCTTCAACTCCCGACTCCTCTCGCGCTTCTCTTCAACTCCCGACTCCTCTTGCGCTTCTCACCAACTCCCGACTCCTCTCGCTCTTCTCTTCAACTCCCGACTCCTCTCGCTCTTCTCTTCAACTCCCGACTCCTCCCGTGCTACTCTTCAACTCCCGACTCCTCTCGCGCTTCTCTACAACTCCCAACTCCCCTCGCGCTTCTCACCAACTACCGACTCCTCTCGCTCTTCTCTTAAACTCCCAACTCCTCTCGCGCTGCTCTTCAACTCCCGACTCCTCTCGCTCTTCTCTTCAACTCCCGACTCCTGTCGCGCTTCTCTGCAACTCCCGTCTCCTCTCGCTCTTCTCTTCAACTCCCGACTCCTCTCACGCTTCTCACCAACTCCCGACTCGTCTCTCTCTTCGCTTCAACTTCCGACTCCTCTCGCTCTTCGCTTCAACTTCTGGCTCCCCTTGCGCTTCTCTTCAACTCCTAACTCGTCTCGAGCTTCTCTTCAACTCCTGACTCTTCTCGCTCTTCTCTTCATCTCCCGACTCCACTCGCACTTCTCTTCAACTCCCCACTCCTCTCTCTCTTATCTTCAACTCCCGACTCCTCTCGCGCTTCTCTCCAACTCCCGACTCCTCTCGCGTTTCTCACCAACTCCCGACACCTCTCGCACAGCTCACTAACTCCGGACTCTTCTCGCTCTTCTCACCAACTCCCGACTCCTCTTGCGCATCTCACTAACTCCGGACTCTTCTCGTTCTTCTCACCAACTCCTTACTCCTCTCGCGCTTCTCTTCAACTCCCTACTTCTCTCGCTCTGAGCTTCAACTCCCGACACCTCTTGCTCTTCTCATGAACTCCTGACTCCTCTCGCGCTTCTCTTCAACTCCCGACTTCTCTCGCTCTGAGCTTCAACTCCCGACACCTCTTGCTCTTCTCATGAACTCCCGACTCCTATCGCGCTTCTCTTCAATTCCCGACTCCCCTCGTGCATCTCTTCAACTCCCGACTCCTCTCGCGCTACTCTTAAACTCCCGACTCCTCTCGCGCTGCTCACTAACTCCGGACTCTTCTCGCTCTTCTCACCAACTCCCGACTCCTCTTGCGCTTCTCATCAACTCCCGACTCCTCTCAATTTTCTCTTCAACTCCCGACTCCTCTCGCGCATCTCACTAACTCCGGACTCTTCTCGTTCTTCTCACCAACTCCTTACTCCTCTCGCGCTTCTCTTCAACTCCCGACTTCTCTCGCTCTGAGCTTCAACTCCCGACACCTCTTCCTCTTCTCATGAACTCCCGACTCCTATCGCGCTTCTCTTCAATTCCCGACTCCTCTCGCGCTTCTCATCAACTCCTGAATCCTCTCGCGCTTCTCTTCAACTCCCAACGCATCTCGTGCTTCTCTTCAATTCCCGACTCCCCTCCTGCATCTCTTCAACTCCCGACTCCTCTCGCACTTCTCTTCAACTCCCGACTCCTCTCGCGCTTCTCACCAACTCCAAATGCCTCTCGCTCTTCTCTTCATCTCCCAACTCGTCTCGCTCTTCCCTTCAACTCCCGACAACTCTAGCGCTTCTCTTCAAATCCTGACACCCCTCGCGCTTCTCACCAACTCCCGACTCCTCTCGCTCTTCTCTTCAACTCCCGACTCCTCTCGATCTTCCCACCAACTCCCGACTCCTCTCACTCCTCTCTTCAACTCCTGACTCCCCTTGCGCTTCTCTTCAACTCCCGACTCCTCTCGCTCTTCCCACCAACTCCCGCCTCCTCTCGCTCCTCTCTTCAACTTCTGACTCCCCTCGCGCTTCTCATCAACTCCTGAATCCTCTCGCGCTTCTCTTCAACTCCCAACGCATCTCGTGCTTCTCTTCAATTCCCGACTCCCCTCGTGCATCTCTTCAACTCCCGACTCCTCTCGCGCTTCTCTTAAACTCCCGACTCCTCTGGCGCAGCTCACTAACTCCGGACTCTTCTCGCTCTTCTCACCAACTCCCGACTCCTCTTGCGCTTCTCACCAACTCCCGACTCCTCTCGATCTTCTCACCAACTCCTGACTCCTCTTGCGCTTCTCTTCAACTCCCGACTTCTCTCGCTCTAAGCTTCAACTCCCGACACCTCTTGCTCTTCTCATGAACTCCCAACTTCTATCGCGCTTCTCTTCAATTCCCGACTCCTCTCGCGCTTCTCATCAACTCCTGAATCCTCTCGCACTTCTCTTAAACTCCCAACGCATCTCGTGCTTCTCTTCAATTCCCGACTCCCCTCGTGCATCTCTTCAACTCCCGACTCCTCTCGCACTTCTCTTCAACTCCCGACTCCTCTCGCTCTTCCCACCAACTCCCGCCTCCTCTCGCTCCTCTCTTCAACTTCTGACTCCCCTTGTGCTTCTCTTCAACTCCTGACTCCTCTCGTGCATCTCTTCAACTCCCGACTCCTCCGGCTCTTCTATTCAACTCCCGACACCTCTCGCGCTTCTCTTCAACTGCTGACTCCCCTCGTGCTTCTCTTCAACTCCTGACTCCTCTCGTGCTTCTCTTCAACTCCCAACTCCTCTCGCACTTCTCACCAACTCCCGACTCCTCTGGCTCCTCTCCTCAACTCCTGACTCCTATCAGTCTTCCCAACAACTCCTGACTCCTCTCGCTCCTCTCTTCAACTTCTGACTCCCCTTGCTCTTCTCTTCAACTCCTGACTCCTCTCGCGCTTCTCTTCAACTCCCCACTCCTCTCGATCTTCTCTTCAACTCCCGACTCTTCTCGCACTTCTCTTCAACTCCCGACTCCTCTCGTGCTTCTCACCAACTCGCGACTCCTCTCGATCTTCTCTTCAACTCCCGACTCCTCTCGATCTTCTCTTTAACTCCCGACTCATCTCGCGCTTCTGACAAACTCCGGACTCTGCACGCTCTTCTCACCAACTCCTGACTCCTCTCGCTCTTCTCACCAATTCCCGACTCCTTTTTCTCTTCTCACCAAATCCCGACTCCTCTCGCTCTTCTCTACAACTCCCGACTACTCTCACTCTTCACTTCAACTCCCGACTCCTCTCGCGCTTCTCTTCAGCTCCCGACTCTTCTCGCGCTTCTCTCCAACTCCCGACACCTCTCGCGTTTCTCACCAACTCCCGACTCCTCTCGCGCATCTCATGAACTCCGGACTCTTCTCGCTCTTCTCACCAACTCCCGACTCCTCTCGCGCTTCTCACCAAATCCCAACTCGTCTCGTGCTTCTCAACAACTCCCGACTCCTCTCGCGCTTCTCTTCAACTCCCGACTCCACTCGCTCTTCTCTTCAACTCCCGACTCCTCTTACTCTTCTCATCAACTCCCAACGCCTCTCGTGCTTCTCTTCAACTCCCTACTCCTCTCGCGCTTCTCTTCAACTCCCTCTCCTCTCGCGCTTCTCTTCAACTCCCGACTCCTCTTGCGCTTCTCACCAACTCCCGACTCCTCTCGCTCTTCTCTTCAACTCCCGACTCCTCTCGCTCTTCTCTTCAACTCCCAACTCCTCTCGCATTTCTCACCAACTCCCGACACCTCTCGCACAGCTCACTAACTCCGGACTCTTCTCGCTCTTCTCACCAACTCCCGACTCCTCTTGTGCTTCTCACCAACTCCCGACTCCTCTCGATCTTCTCTTCAACTCCCGACTCCTCTCGCGCATCTCACTAACTCCGGACTCTTCTCGTTCTTCTCACCAACTCCTGACTCCTCTCGCGCTTCTCTTCAACTCCCGACTTCTCTCGCTCTAAGCTTCAACTCCAGACTGCTCTTGCACTTCTCATGAACTCCCGACTCCTCTCGCGCTTCTCTTCAATTCCCGACTCCTCTCGCGCTTCTCATCAACTCCTGAATCCTCTCGCGCTTCTCTTCAACTCCCAACGCATCTCGTGCTTCTCTTCAATTCCCGACTCCCCTCGTGCATCTCTTCAACTCCCGACTCCTCTCGCGCTTCTCTTAAACTCCCGACTCCTCTTGCGCAGCTAACTAACTCCGGACTCTTCTCGCTCTTCTCACCAACTCCCGACTCCTCTTGCGTTTCTCACCAACTCCCGACTCCTCTCGATCTTCTCACCAACTCCTGACTCCTCTTGCGCTTCTCTTCAACTCCCGACTTCTCTCGCTCTAAGCTTCAACTCCCGACACCTCTTGCTCTTCTCATGAACTCCCAACTTCTATCGCGCTTCTCTTCAATTCCCGACTCCTCTCGCGCTTCTCATCAACTCCTGAATCCTCTCGCACTTCTCTTAAACTCCCAACGCATCTCGTGCTTCTCTTCAATTCCCGACTCCCCTCGTGCATCTCTTCAACTCCCGACTCCTCTCGCACTTCTCTTCAACTCCCGACTCCTCTCGCTCTTCCCACCAACTCCCGCCTCCTCTCGCTCCTCTCTTCAACTTCTGACTCCCCTTGTGCTTCTCTTCAACTCCTGACTCCTCTCGTGCTTCTCTTCAACTCCCGACTCCTCCGGCTCTTCTATTCAACTCCCGACACCTCTCGCGCTTCTCTTCAACTGCTGACTCCCCTCGTGCTTCTCTTCAACTCCTGACTCCTCTCGTGCTTCTCTTCAACTCCCAACTCCTCTCGCACTTCTCACCAACTCCCGACTCCTCTGGCTCCTCTTCTCAACTCCTGACTCCTATCAGTCTTCCCAACAACTCCTGACTCCTCTCGCTCCTCTCTTCAACTTCTGACTCCCCTTGCTCTTCTCTTCAACTCCTGACTCCTCTCGCGCTTCTCTTCAACTCCCCACTCCTCTCGATCTTCTCTTCAACTCCCGACTCTTCTCGCACTTCTCTTCAACTCCCGACTCCTCTCGTGCTTCTCACCAACTCGCGACTCCTCTCGATCTTCTCTTCAACTCCCGACTCCTCTCGATCTTCTCTTCAACTCCCGACTCAACTCGCGCTTCTGACAAACTCCGGACTCTGCACGCTCTTCTCACCAACTCCTGACTCCTCTCGCTCTTCTCACCAATTCCCGACTCCTTTTTCTCTTCTCACCAAATCCCGACTCCTCTCGCTCTTCTCTACAACTCCCGACTACTCTCACTCTTCACTTCAACTCCCGACTCCTCTCGCGCTTCTCTTCAGCTCCCGACTCTTCTCGCGCTTCTCTCCAACTCCCGACACCTCTCGCGTTTCTCACCAACTCCCGACTCCTCTCGCGCTTCTCACCAAATCCCAACGCCTCTCGTGCTTCTCTTCAACTCCCTATTCCTCTCGCGCTTCTCTTCAACTCCCTACTCCTCTCGCGCTTCTCTTCAACTCCCGACTCCTCTTGCGCTTCTCACCAACTCCCGACTCCTCTCGCTCTTCTCTTCAACTCCCGACTCCTCTCGCTCTTCTCTTCAACTCCCAACTCCTCTCGCATTTCTCACCAACTCCCGACACCTCTCGCACAGCTCACTAACTCCGGACTCTTCTCGCTCTTCTCACCAACTCCCGACTCCTCTTGTGCTTCTCACCAACTCCCGACTCCTCTCGATCTTCTCTTCAACTCCCGACTCCTCTCGCGCATCTCACTAACTCCGGACTCTTCTCGTTCTTCTCACCAACTCCTGACTCCTCTCGCGCTTCTCTTCAACTCCCGACTTCTCTCACTCTAAGCTTCAACTCCAGACTCCTCTTGCACTTCTCATGAACTCCCGACTCCTCTCGCGCTTCTCTTCAATTCCCGACTCCTCTCGCGCTTCTCATCAACTCCTGAATCCTCTCGCGCTTCTCTTCAACTCCCAACGCATCTCGTGCTTCTCTTCAATTCCCGACTCCCCTCGTGCATCTCTTCAACTCCCGACTCCTCTCGCGCTTCTCTTAAACTCCCGACTCCTCTTGCGCAGCTCACTAACTCCGGACTCTTCTCGCTCTTCTCACCAACTCCCGACTCCTCTTGCGCTTCTCACCAACTCCCGACTCCTCTCGATCTTCTCACCAACTCCTGACTCCTCTTGCGCTTCTCTTCAACTCCCGACTTCTCTCGCTCTAAGCTTCAACTCCCGACACCTCTTGCTCTTCTCATGAACTCCCAACTTCTATCGCGCTTCTCTTCAATTCCCGACTCCTCTCGCGCTTCTCATCAACTCCTGAATCCTCTCGCACTTCTCTTAAACTCCCAACGCATCTCATGCTTCTCTTCAATTCCCGACTCCCCTCGTGCATCTCTTCAACTCCCGACTCCTCTCGCGCTTCTCTTCAACTCTCGACTCCTCTCGTGCTTCTCTTCAACTCCCGTCTCCTGTCGCGCTTCTCTTCTACTCCCGACTCCTCTCACATTTGTCACCAACTCCCGACTACTCTCGCTCTACTCTTCAACTCCCGACTCCTCTCGTGTGTCTCTTCAACTCCCGACTCCTCTCGCACTTCTCTTCAACTCCCAACTTCTCTCGTGCTTCCCATCAACTCCTGAATCCTCTCCCGCTTCTCTTCAACTCCTGACTCCTCTCGAGCTTCTCTTCAACTCCCGACTCCTCTCGCTCTTCTCTTCAACTCCCGGCTCCTCTCACACTTCTCACAAACTCCCGACTCCTCTCGCTCTTCTCACCAACTCCTGACTCCTCTCGCTCTTCCCACCAACTCCCGACTCCTTTCTCTCTTCTCACCAACTCCCGACTCCTCTCTCTTTTCTCTACAACTCCCAACTACTCTCACTCTTCAATTCAACTCCTGACTCCTCTCGCTCTTCTCTTAAACTCACGACTCCAGTCGTGCTTCTCTTCAACTCCCGTCTCCTCTCGCTCTTCTCTTAAACTCCCGAATCCTCTTGCTCTTCTCTTCAGCTCCTGACTCCTCTCGCGCTTCTCACCAACTCCCAACTCCTCTCGGGCTTCTCTTCAACTCCCGACTCCTCTCGCTCTTCTCTTCAACTCCCGACTCCTCTCGCTCTTCTCTTCAACTCCCGACTCCCCTCGCACTTCTCACAAACTCCCGACTCCTCTCGCTCTTCTCACCAAATCATGACTCCTCTCGCTCTTCCCACCAACTCCCGACTCCTTTCTCTCTTCTCACCAACTCCCGACTCCTCTCACTTTTCTCTACAACTCCCAACTACTCTCACTCTTCACTTCAACTCCCGACTCCTCTCGCTCTTCTCTTAAACTCCCGAATCCTCTTGCTCTTCTCTTCAACTCCCGACTCCTCTCGCGCTTCTCACCAACTCCCAACTCCTCTCGGGCTTCTCTTCAACTCCCGACTCCTCTCGCTATTCTCTTCAACTCCCGACTCCTCTCGCTCTTCTCTTCAACTCCCGACTCCTCTCGCGCTTCTCTTCAACTCCCGACTCCTCTTGCGCTTCTCACCAACTCCCGACTCCTCTCGCTCTTCTCTTCAACTCCCGAATCCTCTCGCTCTTCTCTTCAACTCCCGACTCCTCCCGTGCTACTCGTCAACTCCCGACTCCTCTCGCGCTTCTCTACAACTCCCAACTCCCCTCGCGCTTCTCACCAACTACCGACTCCTCTCGCTCTTCTCTTAAACTCCCAACTCCTCTCGCGCTGCTCTTCAACTCCCGACTCCTCTCGCTCTTCTCTTCAACTCCCGACTCCTGTCGCGCTTCTCTGCAACTCCCGTCTCCTCTCGCTCTTCTCTTCAACTCCCGACTCCTCTCACGCTTCTCACCAACTCCCGACTCGTCTCTCTCTTCGCTTCAACTTCCGACTCCTCTCGCTCTTCGCTTCAACTTCTGGCTCCCCTTGCGCTTCTCTTCAACTCCTAACTCGTCTCGAGCTTCTCTTCAACTCCTGACTCTTCTCGCTCTTCTCTTCATCTCCCGACTCCACTCGCACTTCTCTTCAACTCCCCACTCCTCTCTCTCTTATCTTCAACTCCCGACTCCTCTCGCGCTTCTCTCCAACTCCCGACTCCTCTCGCGTTTCTCACCAACTCCCGACACCTCTCGCACAGCTCACTAACTCCGGACTCTTCTCGCTCTTCTCACCAACTCCCGACTCCTCTTGCGCATCTCACTAACTCCGGACTCTTCTCGTTCTTCTCACCAACTCCTTACTCCTCTCGCGCTTCTCTTCAACTCCCTACTTCTCTCGCTCTGAGCTTCAACTCCCGACACCTCTTGCTCTTCTCATGAACTCCTGACTCCTCTCGCGCTTCTCTTCAACTCCCGACTTCTCTCGCTCTGAGCTTCAACTCCCGACACCTCTTGCTCTTCTCATGAACTCCCGACTCCTATCGCGCTTCTCTTCAATTCCCGACTCCCCTCGTGCATCTCTTCAACTCCCGACTCCTCTCGCGCTACTCTTAAACTCCCGACTCCTCTCGCGCAGCTCACTAACTCCGGACTCTTCTCGCTCTTCTCACCAACTCCCGACTCCTCTTGCGCTTCTCATCAACTCCCGACTCCTCTCAATTTTCTCTTCAACTCCCGACTCCTCTCGCGCATCTCACTAACTCCGGACTCTTCTCGTTCTTCTCACCAACTCCTTACTCCTCTCGCGCTTCTCTTCAACTCCCGACTTCTCTCGCTCTGAGCTTCAACTCCCGACACCTCTTCCTCTTCTCATGAACTCCCGACTCCTATCGCGCTTCTCTTCAATTCCCGACTCCTCTCGCGCTTCTCATCAACTCCTGAATCCTCTCGCGCTTCTCTTCAACTCCCAACGCATCTCGTGCTTCTCTTCAATTCCCGACTCCCCTCGTGCATCTCTTCAACTCCCGACTCCTCTCGCACTTCTCTTCAACTCCCGACTCCTCTCGCGCTTCTCACCAACTCCAAATGCCTCTCGCTCTTCTCTTCATCTCCCAACTCGTCTCGCTCTTCCCTTCAACTCCCGACAACTCTAGCGCTTCTCTTCAAATCCTGACACCCCTCGCGCTTCTCACCAACTCCCGACTCCTCTCGCTCTTCTCTTCAACTCCCGACTCCTCTCGATCTTCCCACCAACTCCCGACTCCTCTCACTCCTCTCTTCAACTCCTGACTCCCCTTGCGCTTCTCTTCAACTCCCGACTCCTCTCGCTCTTCCCACCAACTCCCGCCTCCTCTCGCTCCTCTCTTCAACTTCTGACTCCCCTCGCGCTTCTCATCAACTCCTGAATCCTCTCGCGCTTCTCTTCAACTCCCAACGCATCTCGTGCTTCTCTTCAATTCCCGACTCCCCTCGTGCATCTCTTCAACTCCCGACTCCTCTCGCGCTTCTCTTAAACTCCCGACTCCTCTGGCGCAGCTCACTAACTCCGGACTCTTCTCGCTCTTCTCACCAACTCCCGACTCCTCTTGCGCTTCTCACCAACTCCCGACTCCTCTCGATCTTCTCACCAACTCCTGACTCCTCTTGCGCTTCTCTTCAACTCCCGACTTCTCTCGCTCTAAGCTTCAACTCCCGACACCTCTTGCTCTTCTCATGAACTCCCAACTTCTATCGCGCTTCTCTTCAATTCCCGACTCCTCTCGCGCTTCTCATCAACTCCTGAATCCTCTCGCACTTCTCTCAAACTCCCAACGCATCTCGTGCTTCTCTTCAATTCCCGACTCCCCTCGTGCATCTCTTCAACTCCCGACTCCTCTCGCACTTCTCTTCAACTCCCGACTCCTCTCGCTCTTCCCACCAACTCCCGCCTCCTCTCGCTCCTCTCTTCAACTTCTGACTCCCCTTGTGCTTCTCTTCAACTCCTGACTCCTCTCGTGCTTCTCTTCAACTCCCGACTCCTCCGGCTCTTCTATTCAACTCCCGACACCTCTCGCGCTTCTCTTCAACTGCTGACTCCCCTCGTGCTTCTCTTCAACTCCTGACTCCTCTCGTGCTTCTCTTCAACTCCCAACTCCTCTCGCACTTCTCACCAACTCCCGACTCCTCTGGCTCCTCTCCTCAACTCCTGACTCCTATCAGTCTTCCCAACAACTCCTGACTCCTCTCGCTCCTCTCTTCAACTTCTGACTCCCCTTGCTCTTCTCTTCAACTCCTGACTCCTCTCGCGCTTCTCTTCAACTCCCCACTCCTCTCGATCTTCTCTTCAACTCCCGACTCTTCTCGCACTTCTCTTCAACTCCCGACTCCTCTCGTGCTTCTCACCAACTCGCGACTCCTCTCGATCTTCTCTTCAACTCCCGACTCCTCTCGATCTTCTCTTTAACTCCCGACTCATCTCGCGCTTCTGACAAACTCCGGACTCTGCACGCTCTTCTCACCAACTCCTGACTCCTCTCGCTCTTCTCACCAATTCCCGACTCCTTTTTCTCTTCTCACCAAATCCCGACTCCTCTCGCTCTTCTCTACAACTCCCGACTACTCTCACTCTTCACTTCAACTCCCGACTCCTCTCGCGCTTCTCTTCAGCTCCCGACTCTTCTCGCGCTTCTCTCCAACTCCCGACACCTCTCGCGTTTCTCACCAACTCCCGACTCCTCTCGCGCATCTCATGAACTCCGGACTCTTCTCGCTCTTCTCACCAACTCCCGACTCCTCTCGCGCTTCTCACCAAATCCCAACTCGTCTCGTGCTTCTCAACAACTCTCGACTCCTCTCGCGCTTCTCTTCAACTCCCGACTCCACTCGCTCTTCTCTTCAACTCCCGACTCCTCTTACTCTTCTCATCAACTCCCAACGCCTCTCGTGCTTCTCTTCAACTCCCTACTCCTCTCGCGCTTCTCTTCAACTCCCTCTCCTCTCGCGCTTCTCTTCAACTCCCGACTCCTCTTGCGCTTCTCACCAACTCCCGACTCCTCTCGCTCTTCTCTTCAACTCCCGACTCCTCTCGCTCTTCTCTTCAACTCCCAACTCCTCTCGCATTTCTCACCAACTCCCGACACCTCTCGCACAGCTCACTAACTCCGGACTCTTCTCGCTCTTCTCACCAACTCCCGACTCCTCTTGTGCTTCTCACCAACTCCCGACTCCTCTCGATCTTCTCTTCAACTCCCGACTCCTCTCGCGCATCTCACTAACTCCGGACTCTTCTCGTTCTTCTCACCAACTCCTGACTCCTCTCGCGCTTCTCTTCAACTCCCGACTTCTCTCGCTCTAAGCTTCAACTCCAGACTCCTCTTGCACTTCTCATGAACTCCCGACTCCTCTCGCGCTTCTCTTCAATTCCCGACTCCTCTCGCGCTTCTCATCAACTCCTGAATCCTCTCGCGCTTCTCTTCAACTCCCAACGCATCTCGTGCTTCTCTTCAATTCCCGACTCCCCTCGTGCATCTCTTCAACTCCCGACTCCTCTCGCGCTTCTCTTAAACTCCCGACTCCTCTTGCGCAGCTCACTAACTCCGGACTCTTCTCGCTCTTCTCACCAACTCCCGACTCCTCTTGCGTTTCTCACCAACTCCCGACTCCTCTCGATCTTCTCACCAACTCCTGACTCCTCTTGCGCTTCTCTTCAACTCCCGACTTCTCTCGCTCTAAGCTTCAACTCCCGACACCTCTTGCTCTTCTCATGAACTCCCAACTTCTATCGCGCTTCTCTTCAATTCCCGACTCCTCTCGCGCTTCTCATCAACTCCTGAATCCTCTCGCACTTCTCTTAAACTCCCAACGCATCTCGTGCTTCTCTTCAATTCCCGACTCCCCTCGTGCATCTCTTCAACTCCCGACTCCTCTCGCACTTCTCTTCAACTCCCGACTCCTCTCGCTCTTCCCACCAACTCCCGCCTCCTCTCGCTCCTCTCTTCAACTTCTGACTCCCCTTGTGCTTCTCTTCAACTCCTGACTCCTCTCGTGCTTCTCTTCAACTCCCGACTCCTCCGGCTCTTCTATTCAACTCCCGACACCTCTCGCGCTTCTCTTCAACTGCTGACTCCCCTCGTGCTTCTCTTCAACTCCTGACTCCTCTCGTGCTTCTCTTCAACTCCCAACTCCTCTCGCACTTCTCACCAACTCCCGACTCCTCTGGCTCCTCTTCTCAACTCCTGACTCCTATCAGTCTTCCCAACAACTCCTGACTCCTCTCGCTCCTCTCTTCAACTTCTGACTCCCCTTGCTCTTCTCTTCAACTCCTGACTCCTCTCGCGCTTCTCTTCAACTCCCCACTCCTCTCGATCTTCTCTTCAACTCCCGACTCTTCTCGCACTTCTCTTCAACTCCCGACTCCTCTCGTGCTTCTCACCAACTCGCGACTCCTCTCGATCTTCTCTTCAACTCCCGACTCCTCTCGATCTTCTCTTCAACTCCCGACTCAACTCGCGCTTCTGACAAACTCCGGACTCTGCACGCTCTTCTCACCAACTCCTGACTCCTCTCGCTCTTCTCACCAATTCCCGACTCCTTTTTCTCTTCTCACCAAATCCCGACTCCTCTCGCTCTTCTCTACAACTCCCGACTACTCTCACTCTTCACTTCAACTCCCGACTCCTCTCGCGCTTCTCTTCAGCTCCCGACTCTTCTCGCGCTTCTCTCCAACTCCCGACACCTCTCGCGTTTCTCACCAACTCCCGACTCCTCTCGCGCTTCTCACCAAATCCCGACTCGTCTCGTGCTTCTCAACAACTCCCGACTCCTCTCGCGCTTCTCTTCAACTCCCGACTCCACTCGCTCTTCTCTTCAACTCCCGACTCTTCTTACTCTTCTCATCAACTCCCAACGCCTCTCGTGCTTCTCTTCAACTCCCTACTCCTCTCGCGCTTCTCTTCAACTCCCTACTCCTCTCGCGCTTCTCTTCAACTCCCGACTCCTCTTGCGCTTCTCACCAACTCCCGACTCCTCTCGCTCTTCTCTTCAACTCCCGACTCCTCTCGCTCTTCTCTTCAACTCCCAACTCCTCTCGCATTTCTCACCAACTCCCGACACCTCTCGCACAGCTCACTAACTCCGGACTCTTCTCGCTCTTCTCACCAACTCCCGACTCCTCTTGTGCTTCTCACCAACTCCCGACTCCTCTCGATCTTCTCTTCAACTCCCGACTCCTCTCGCGCATCTCACTAACTCCGGACTCTTCTCGTTCTTCTCACCAACTCCTGACTCCTCTCGCGCTTCTCTTCAACTCCCGACTTCTCTCGCTCTAAGCTTCAACTCCAGACTCCTCTTGCACTTCTCATGAACTCCCGACTCCTCTCGCGCTTCTCTTCAATTCCCGACTCCTCTCGCGCTTCTCATCAACTCCTGAATCCTCTCGCGCTTCTCTTCAACTCCCAACGCATCTCGTGCTTCTCTTCAATTCCCGACTCCCCTCGTGCATCTCTTCAACTCCCGACTCCTCTCGCGCTTCTCTAAACTCCCGACTCCTCTTGCGCAGCTCACTAACTCCGGACTCTTCTCGCTCTTCTCACCAACTCCCGACTCCTCTTGCGCTTCTCACCAACTCCCGACTCCTCTCGATCTTCTCACCAACTCCTGACTCCTCTTGCGCTTCTCTTCAACTCCCGACTTCTCTCGCTCTAAGCTTCAACTCCCGACACCTCTTGCTCTTCTCATGAACTCCCAACTTCTATCGCGCTTCTCTTCAATTCCCGACTCCTCTCGCGCTTCTCATCAACTCCTGAATCCTCTCGCACTTCTCTTAAACTCCCAATGCATCTCATGCTTCTCTTCAATTCCCGACTCCCCTCGTGCATCTCTTCAACTCCCGACTCCTCTCGCGCTTCTCTTCAACTCTCGACTCCTCTCGCGCTTCTCTTCAACTCCCGTCTCCTGTCGCGCTTCTCTTCTACTCCCGACTCCTCTCACATTTGTCACCAACTCCCGACTACTCTCGCTCTACTCTTCAACTCCCGACTCCTCTCGTGTGTCTCTTCAACTCCCGACTCCTCTCGCACTTCTCTTCAACTCCCAACTTCTCTCGTGCTTCCCATCAACTCCTGAATCCTCTCCCGCTTCTCTTCAACTCCTGACTCCTCTCGAGCTTCTCTTCAACTCCCGACTCCTCTCGCTCTTCTCTTCAACTCCCGACTCCTCTCGCACTTCTCACAAACTCCCGACTCCTCTCGCTCTTCTCACCAACTCCTGACTCCTCTCGCTCTTCCCACCAACTCCCGACTCCTTTCTCTCTTCTCACCAACTCCCGACTCCTCTCTCTTTTCTCTACAACTCCCAACTACTCTCACTCTTCAATTCAACTCCTGACTCCTCTCGCTCTTCTCTTAAACTCCCGACTCCAGTCGTGCTTCTCTTCAACTCCCGTCTCCTCTCGCTCTTCTCTTAAACTCCCGAATCCTCTTGCTCTTCTCTTCAGCTCCTGACTCCTCTCGCGCTTCTCACCAACTCCCAACTCCTCTCGGGCTTCTCTTCAACTCCCGACTCCTCTCGCTCTTCTCTTCAACTCCCGACTCCTCTCGCTCTTCTCTTCAACTCCCGACTCCTCTCGCGCTTCTCTTCAACTCCCAACTCCTCTTGCGCTTCTCACCAACTCCCGACTCCTCTCGCTCTTCTCTTCAACTCCCGACTCCTCTCGCTCTTCTCTTCAACTCCCGACTCCTCCCGTGCTACTCTTCAACTCCCGATTCCTCTCGCGCTTCTCTACAACTCCCAACTCCCCTCGCGCTTCTCACCAACTACCGACTCCTCTCGTTCTTCTCTTAAACTCCCAACTCCTCTCGCGCTGCTCTTCAACTCCCGACTCCTCTCGCTCCTCTCTTCAACTCCCGACTCCTGTCGCGCTTCTCTGCAACTCCCGTCTCCTTCGCTCTTCTCTTCAACTCCCGACTCCTCTCACGCTTCTCACCAACTCCCGACTCGTCTCGCTCTTCGCTTCAACTTCCGACTCCTCTCGCTCTTCGCTTCAACTTCTGACTCCCCTTGCGCTTCTCTTCAACTCCTAACTCGTCTCGAGCTTCTCTTCAACTCCCGACTCTTCTCGCTCTTCTCTTCATCTCCCGACTCCTCTCGCGCTTCTCTTCAACTCCCGACTCCTCTCGCGCTGCTCTTCAATTCCCGACTCCACTCGCACTTCTCTTCAACTCCCGACTCCTCTCGCGCTTCTCTTCAACTCCCGACTCCTCTCGATCTTCGCACCAACTCCCGACTCCTCTCACTTCTCTCTTCAACTCCTGACTCCCCTTGCGCTTCTCTTCAACTCCTGAACCTCTCGCGCTTCTCTTCAACTCCCGACTCCTCTCGTTCTTCTCTTCAACTCCCGACTCCTCTCGCACTTCTCTTCAACTCCCGACTCCTCTCGCTCTTCCCACCAACTCCCGCCTCCTCTCTCTCCTCTCTTCAACTTCTGACTCCCCTTGTGCTTCTCTTCAACTCCTGACTCCTCTCGTGCTTCTCTTCAACTCCCGACTCCTCCGGCTCTTCTATTCAACTCCCGACACCTCTCGCGCTTCTCTTCAACTGCTGACTCCCCTCGTGCTTCTCTTCAACTCCTGACTCCTCTTGTGCTTCTCTTCAACTCCCAACTCCTCTCGCACTTCTCACCAACTCCCGACTCCTCTGGCTCCTGTCCTCAACTCCCGACTCCTATCATTCTTCCCAAAAACTCCTGACTCCTCTCGCTCCTCTCTTCAACTTCTGACTCCCCTTGCACTTCTCTTCAACTCCTGACTCCTCTCGCGCTTCTCTTCAAATCCCCACTCCTCTCGATCTTCTCTTCAACTCCCGACTCTTCTCGCACTTCTCTTCAACTCCCGACTCCTCTCGTGCTTCTCACCAACTCGCGACTCCTCTCGATCTTCTCTTCAACTCCCGACTCCTCTCGATCTTCTCATCAACTCCCTACTCAACTCGCGCTTCTGACAAACTCCGGACTCTGCACGCTCTTCTCACCAACTCCTGACTCCTCTCGCTCTTCTCACCAATTCCCGACTCCTTTTTCTCTTCTCACCAAATCCCGACTCCTCTCGCTCTTCTCTACAACTCCCGACTACTCTCACTCTTCACTTCAACTCCCGACTCCTCTCACGCTTCTCTTCAGCTCCCGACTCTTCTCGCACTTCTCTCCAACTCCCGACACCTCTCGCGTTTCTCACCAACTCCCGACTCCTCTCGCGCATCTCACGAACTCCGGACTCTTCTCGCTCTTCTCACCAATTCCCGACTCCTCTCGCGCTTCTCACCAAATCCCGACTCGTCTCGTGCTTCTCAACAACTCCCGACTCCTCTCGCGCTTCTTTTCAACTCCCGACTCCACTCGCTCTTCTCTTCAACTCCCGACTCCTCTTACTCTTCTCATCAACTCCCAACGCCTCTCGCGCTTCTCTTCAACTCCCTACTCCTCTCGCACTTCTCTTCAACTCCCTACTCCTCTCGCGCTTCTCTTCAACTACCGACTCCTCTTGCGCTTCTCACCAACTCCCGACTCCTCTCGCTCTTCTCTTCAACTCCCGACTCCTCTCGCTCTTCTCTTCAACTCCCAACTCATCTCGCATTTCTCACCAACTCCCGACACCTCTCGCACAGCTCACTAACTCGGGACTCTTCTCGCTCTTCTCAACAACTCCCAACTCCTCTTGCGCTTCTCACCAACTCCCGACTCCTCTCGATCTTCTCACCAACTCCTGACTCCTCTTGCGCTTCTCTTCAACTCCCGACTTCTCTCGCTCTGAGCTTCAACTCCCGACACCTCTTGCTCTTCTCATGAACTCCCAACTTCTATCGCTCTTCTCTTCAACTCCCGACTCCTCTCGCTCTTCTCTTCAACTCCCGACTCCTCTCGCGCTACTCTTCAACTCCCGACTCCTCTTGCGCTTCTCACCAACTCCCGACTCCTCTCGCTCTTCTCTTCAACTCCCGACTCCTCTCGCTCTTCTCTTCAACTCCCGACTCCTCCCGTGCTACTCTTCAACTCCCGACTCCTCTCGCGCTTCTCTACAACTCCCAACTCCCCTCGCGCTTCTCACCAACTACCGACTCCTCTCGTTCTTCTCTTAAACTCCCAACTCCTCTCGCGCTGCTCTTCAACTCCCGACTCCTCTCGCTCTTCTCTCCAACTCCCGACTCCTGTCGCGCTTCTCTGCAACTCCCGTCTCCTTCGCTCTTCTCTTCAACTCCCGACTCCTCTCACGCTTCTCACCAACTCCCGACTCGTCTCGCTCTTCGCTTCAACTTCCGACTCCTCTCGCTCTTCGCTTCAACTTCTGACTCCCCTTGCGCTTCTCTTCAACTCCTAACTCGTCTCGAGCTTCTCTTCAACTCCCGACTCTTCTCGCTCTTCTCTTCATCTCCCGACTCCTCTCGCGCTTCTCTTCAACTCCCGACTCCTCTCGCGCTGCTCTTCAATTCCCGACTCCACTCGCACTTCTCTTCAACTCCCGACTCCTCTCGCGCTTCTCTTCAACTCCCGACTCCTCTCGATCTTCGCACCAACTCCCGACTCCTCTCACTTCTCTCTTCAACTCCTGACTCCCCTTGCGCTTCTCTTCAACTCCTGAACCTCTCGCGCTTCTCTTCAACTCCCGACTCCTCTCGTTCTTCTCTTCAACTCCCGACTCCTCTCGCACTTCTCTTCAACTCCCGACTCCTCTCGCTCTTCCCACCAACTCCCGCCTCCTCTCTCTCCTCTCTTCAACTTCTGACTCCCCTTGTGCTTCTCTTCAACTCCTGACTCCTCTCGTGCTTCTCTTCAACTCCCGACTCCTCCGGCTCTTCTATTCAACTCCCGACACCTCTCGCGCTTCTCTTCAACTGCTGACTCCCCTCGTGCTTCTCTTCAACTCCTGACTCCTCTCGTGCTTCTCTTCAACTCCCAACTCCTCTCGCACTTCTCACCAACTCCCGACTCCTCTGGCTCCTCTCCTCAACTCCCGACTCCTATCACTCTTCCCAACAACTCCTGACTCCTCTCGCTCCTCTCTTCAACTTCTGACTCCCCTTGCTCTTCTCTTCAACTCCTGACTCCTCTCGCGCTTCTCTTCAGCTCCCGACTCCTCTCGATCTTCTCTTCAACTCCCGACTCTTCTCGCACTTCTCTTCAACTCCCGACTCCTCTCGTGCTTCTCACCAACTCGCGACTCCTCTCGATCTTCTCTTCAACTCCCGACTCCTCTCGATCTTCTCTTCAACTCCCGACTCAACTCGCGCTTCTGACAAACTCCGGACTCTGCACGCTCTTCTCACCAACTCCTGACTCCTCTCGCTCTTCTCACCAATTCCCGACTCCTTTTTCTCTTCTCACCAAATCCCGACTCCTCTCGCTCTTCTCTACAACTCCCGACTACTCTCACTCTTCACTTCAACTCCCGACTCCTCTCACGCTTCTCTTCAGCTCCCGACTCTTCTCGCGCTTCTCTCCAACTCCCGACACCTCTCGCGTTTCTCACCAACTCCCGACTCCTCTCGCGCATCTCACGAACTCCGGACTCGTCTCGTGCTTCTCAACAACTCCCGACTCCTCTCGCGCTTCTTTGCAACTCCCGACTCCACTCGCTCTTCTCTTCAACTCCCGACTACTCTTACTCTTCTCATCAACTCCCAACGCCTCTCGCGCTTCTCTTCAACTCCCTACTCCTCTCGCACTTCTCTTCAACTCCCTACTCCTCTTGCGCTTCTCTTCAACTCCCGACTCCTCTTGCGCTTCTCACCAACTCCCGACTCCTCTCGCTCTTCTCTTCAACTCCCGACTCCTCTCGCTCTTCTCTTCAACTCCCAACTCATCTCGCATTTCTCACCAACTCCCGACACCTCTCGCACAGCTCACTAACTCGGGACTCTTCAAGCTCTTCTCACTAACTCCCGACTCCTCTTGCGCTTCTCACCAAC
Source organism: Carcharodon carcharias (assembly GCF_017639515.1). Classification (NCBI taxonomy): domain Eukaryota; kingdom Metazoa; phylum Chordata; class Chondrichthyes; order Lamniformes; family Lamnidae; genus Carcharodon; species Carcharodon carcharias. Next base: position 198,704,597 of record NC_054472.1, read on the forward strand.
TCCCGACTGCTCTCAATCTTCTCTTCAACTCCCGACTCCTCTCGCTCTTCTCTTCAACTCCCGACTCCTCTCGCACTTCTCACAAACTCCCGACTCCTCTCGCTCTTCTCACCAACTCCTGACTCCTCTCGCTCTTCCCACCAACTCCCGACTCCTTTCTCTCTTCTCACCAACTCCCGACTCCTCTCTCTTTTCTCTACAACTCCCAACTACTCTCACTCTTCAATTCAACTCCCGACTCCTCTCGCTCTTCTCTTAAACTCCCAACTCCAGTCGTGCTTCTCTTCAACTCCCGTATCCTCTCGCTCTTCTCTTAAACTCCCGAATCCTCTTGCTCTTCTCTTCAACTCCTGACTCCTCTCGCGCTTCTCACCAACTCCCAACTCCTCTCGGGCTTCTCTTCAACTCCCGACTCCTCTCGCTCTTCTCTTCAACTCCCGACTCCTCTTGCTCTTCTCTTCAACTCCCGACTCCTCTCGCGCTTCTCTTCAACTCCCGTTTCCTCTTGCGCTTCTCACCAACTCCCGACTTCTCTCGCTCTTCTCTTCAACTCCCGACTCCTCTCGCTCTTCTCTTCAACTCCCGACTCCTCCCGTGCTACTCTTCAACTCCCGACTCCTCTCGCGCTTCTCTACAACTCCCAACTCCCCTCGCGCTTCTCACCAACTACCGACTCCTCTCGTTCTTCTCTTAAACTCCCAACTCCTCTCGCGCTGCTCTTCAACTCCCGACTCCTCTCGCTCTTCTCTTCAACTCCCGACTCCTGTCGCGCTTCTCTGCAACTCCCGTCTCCTTCGCTCTTCTCTTCAACTCCCGACTCCTCTCACGCTTCTCACCAACTCCCGACTCGTCTCGCTCTTCGCTTCAACTTCCGACTCCTCTCGCTCTTCGCTTCAACTTCTGACTCCCCTTGCGCTTCTCTTCAACTCCTAACTCGTCTCGAGCTTCTCTTCAACTCCCGACTCTTCTCGCTCTTCTCTTCATCTCCCGACTCCTCTCGCGCTTCTCTTCAACTCCCGACTCCTCTCGCGCTGCTCTTCAATTCCCGACTCCACTCACACTTCTCTTCAACTCCCGACTCCTCTCGCGCTTCTCTTCAACTCCCGACTCCTCTCGATCTTCGCACCAACTCCCGACTCCTCTCACTTCTCTCTTCAACTCCTGACTCCCCTTGCGCTTCTCTTCAACTCCTGAACCTCTCGCGCTTCTCTTCAACTCCCGACTCCTCTCGTTCTTCTCTTCAACTCCCGACTCCTCTCGCACTTCTCTTCAACTCCCGACTCCTCTCGCTCTTCCCACCAACTCCCGCCTCCTCTCTCTCCTCTCTTCAACTTCTGACTCCCCTTGTGCTTCTCTTCAACTCCTGACTCCTCTCGTGCTTCTCTTCAACTCCCGACTCCTCCGGCTCTTCTATTCAACTCCCGACACCTCTCGCGCTTCTCTTCAACTGCTGACTCCCCTCGTGCTTCTCTTCAACTCCTGACTCCTCTCGTGCTTCTCTTCAACTCCCAACTCCTCTCGCACTTCTCACCAACTCCCGACTCCTCAGGCTCCTCTCCTCAACTCCCGACTCCTATCACTCTTCCCAACAACTCCTGACTCCTCTCGCTCCTCTCTTCAACTTCTGACTCCCCTTGCTCTTCTCTTCAACTCCTGACTCCTCTCGCGCTTCTCTTCAACTCCCCACTCCTCTCGATCTTCTCTTCAACTCCCGACTCTTCTCGCACTTCTCTTCAACTCCCGACTCCTCTCGTGCTTCTCACCAACTCGCGACTCCTCTCGATCTTCTCTTCAACTCCCGACTCAACTCGCGCTTCTGACAAACTCCGGACTCTGCACGCTCTTCTCACCAACTCCTGACTCCTCTCGCTCTTCTCACCAATTCCCGACTCCTTTTTCTCTTCTCACCAAATCCCGACTCCTCTCGCTCTTCTCTACAACTCCCGACTACTCTCACTCTTCACTTCAACTCCCGACTCCTCTCACGCTTCTCTTCAGGTCCCGACTCTTCTCGCGCTTCTCTCCAACTCCCGACACCTCTCGCGTTTCTCACCAACTCCCGACTCCTCTCGCGCATCTCACGAACTCCGGACTCTTCTCGCTCTTCTCACCAACTCCCGACTCCTGTCGCGCTTCTCACCAAATCCCGACTCGTCTCGTGCTTCTCAACAACTCCCGACTCCTCTTACTCTTCTCATCAACTCCCAACGCCTCTCGCGCTTCTCTTCAACTCCCTACTCCTCTCGCACTTCTCTTCAACTCCCTACTCCTCTCGCGCTTCTCTTCAACTCCCGACTCCTCTTGCGCTTCTCACCAACTCTCGACTCCTCTCGCTCTTCTCTTCAACTCCCGACTCCTCTCGCTCTTCTCTTCAACTCCCAACTCATCTCGCATTTCTCACCAACTCCCGACACCTCTCGCACAGCTCACTAACTCCCGACTCCTCTCAATCTTCTCTTCAACTCCTGACTCCTCTCGCGCATCTCACTAATTCCGGACTCTTCTCGTTCTTCTCACCAACTCCTGACTCCTCTCGCGCTTCTCTTCAACTCCCGACTTCTCTCGCTCTAAGCTTCAACTCCGGACTCCTCTTGCTCTTCCCATGAACTCCCGACTCCTATCGCGCTTCTCTTCAATTCCCGACTCCTCTCGCGCTTCTCATCAACTCCTGAATCCTCTCGCGCTTCTCTTCAACTCCCGACTCCTCTCGCGCTTCTCTTAAACTCCCGACTCCTCTTGCGCAGCTCACTAACTCCGGACTCTTCTCGCTCTTCTCACCAACTCCCGACTCCTCTTGCGCTTCTCACCAACTCCCGACTCCTCTCGATCTTCTCACCAACTCCTGACTCCTCTTGCGCTTCTCTTCAACTCCCGACTTCTCTCGCTCTGAGCTTCAACTCCCGACACCTCTTGCTCTTCTCATGAACTCCCAACTTCTATCGCGCTTCTCTTCAATTCCCGACTCCTCTCGCGCTTCTCATCAACTCCTGAATCCTCTCGCGCTTCTCTTAAGCTCCCAACGCATCTCGTGCTTCTCTTCAATTCCCGACTCCCCTCGTGCATCTCTTCAACTCCCGACTCCTCTCGCGCTTCTCTTCAACTCTCGACTCCTCTCGCGCTTCTCTTCAACTCCCGTCTCCTGTCGCGCTTCTCTTCTACTCCCGACTCCTGTCACATTTGTCACCAACTCCCGACTACTCTCGCACTTCTCTTCAACTCCCAACTCCTCTCGCGCTCCCCATCAACACCTGAATACTCTCCCGCTTCTCTTCAACTCCCAACTCCTCTCGCGCTTCCCATCAACTCCTGAATCCTCTCACGCTTCTCTTCAACTTCTGACTTCTCTTGCACTTCTCTTCAACTCCTGACTCCTCTCGAGCTTCTCTTCAACTCCCGACTCCTCTCGCTCTTCTCTTCAAACTCCCAACTCCTCTCACACTTCTCACAAACTCCCGACTCCTCTTGCTCTTCTCACCAACTCATGACTCCTCTCGCTCTTCCCAGCAACTCCCGACTCCTTTCTCTCTTCTCACCAACTCCCGACTCCTCTCTCTTTTCTCTACAACTCCCAACTACTCTCACTCTTCATTTCAACTCCCGACTCCTCTCGCGCTGCTCTTCAACTCCCGACTCCTCTCGCTCTTCTCTTCAACTCCCGAATCCTGTCGCGCTTCTCTGCAACTCCCGTCTCCTCTCGCTCTTCTCTTCAACTCCCGACTCCTCTCACGCTTCTCACCAACTCCCGACTCGTCTCGCTCTTCACTTCAACTTCCGACTCCTCTCGCTCTTCGCTTCAACATCTGACTCCCCTTGCGCTTCTCTTCAACTCCTAACTCGTCTCGAGCTTCTCTTCAACTCCCGACTCTTCTCGCTCTTCTCTTCATCTCCCGACTCCTCTCGCGCTTCTCTTCAACTCCCGACTCCTCTCGCGCTGCTCTTCAATTCCCGACTCCACTCGCACTTCTCTTCAACTCCCGACTCCTCTCGCGCTTCTCTTCAACTCCCGACTCCTCTCGATCTTCCCACCAACTCCCGACTCCTCTCGCTCCTCTCTTCAACTCCTGACTCCCCTTGCGCTTCTCTTCAACTCCTGAACCTCTCGCGCTTCTCTTCAACTCCCGACTCCTCTAATTCTTCTCTTCAACTCCCGACTCCTCTCGCACTTCTCTTCAACTCCCGACTCCTCTCGCTCTTCCCAACCAACTCCCGCCTCCTCTCGCTCCTCTCTTCAACTTCTGACTCCCCTTGTGCTTCTCTTCAACTCCTGACTCCTCTCGTGCTTCTCTTCAACTCCCGACTCCTCCGGCTATTCTATTCAACTCCCGACACCTCTCACGCTTCTCTTCAACTGCTGACTCCCCTCATGCTTCTCTTCAACTCCTGACTCCTCTCGTGCTTCTCTTCAACTCCCAACTCCTCTCGCACTTCTCACCAACTCCCGACTCCTCTGGCTCCTCTCCTCAACTCCCGACTCCTATCACTCTTCCCAACAACTCCTGACGCCCCTTGCTCTTCTCTTCAACTCCTGACTCCTCTCGCGCTTCTCTTCAACTCCCCACTCCTCTCGATCTTCTCTTCAACTCCCGACTCTTCTCGCACTTCTCTTCAACTCCCGACTCCTCTCGTGCTTCTCACCAACTCGCGACTCCTCTCGATCTTCTCTTCAACTCCCGACTCCTCTCGATCTTCTCTTCAACTCCCGACTCATCTCGCGCTTCTGACAAACTCCGGACTCTGCACGCTCTTCTCACCAATTCCTGACTCCTCTTGCTCTTCTCACCAATTCCCGACTCCTTTTTCTCTTCTCACCAAATCCCGACTCCTCTCGCTCTTCTCTACAACTCCCGTCTACTCTCACTCTTCACTTCAACTCCCGACTCCTCTCACGCTTCTCTTCAGCTCCCGACTCTTCTCGCGCTTCTCTCCAACTCCCGACACCTCTCGCGTTTCTCACCAACTCCCGACTCCTCTCGCGCATCTCACGAACTCCGGACTCTTCTCGCTCTTCTCACCAACTCCCGACTCCTCTCGCGCTTCTCACCAAATCCCGACTCGTCTCGTGCTTCTCAACAACTCCCGACTCCTCTCGCGCTTCTCTTCAACTCCCGACTCCACTCGCTCTTCTCTTCAACTCCCGACTCCTCTTACTCTTCTCATCAACTCCCAACGCCTCTCGCGCTTCTCTTCAACTCCCTACTCCTCTCGCACTTCTCTTCAACTCCCTACTCCTCTCGCGCTTCTCTTCAACTCCCGACTCCTCTTGCGCTTCTCACCAACTCCCGACTCCTCTCGCTCTTCTCTTCAACTCCCGACTCCTCTCGCTCTTCTCTTCAACTCCCAACTCCTCTCGCATTTCTCACCAACTCCCGACACCTCTCGCACAGCTCACTAACTCCGGACTCTTCTCGCTCTTCTCACCAACTCCCGACTCCTCTTGCGGTTCTCACCAACTCCCGACTCCTCTCGATCTTCTCTTCAACTCCCGACTCCTCTCGCGCATCTCACTAATTCCGGACTCTTCTCGTTCTTCTCACCAATTCCTGACTCCTCTCGCGCTTCTCTTCAACTCCCGACTTCTCTCGCTCTAAGCTTCAACTCCGGACTCCTCTTGCTCTTCCCATGAACCCCCGACTCCTATCGCGCTTCTCTTCAATTCCCGACTCCTCTCGCGCTTCTCATCAACTCCTGAATCCTCTCGCGCTTCTCTTCGACTCCCAACGCATCTCGTGCTTCTCTTCAATACCCGACTCCCCTCGTGCATCTCTTCAACTCCCGACTCCTCTCGCGCTTCTCTTAAACTCCCGACTCCTCTTGCGCAGCTCACTAACTCCGGACTCTTCTCGCTCTTCTCACCAACTCCCGTCTCCTCTTGCGCTTCTCACCAACTCCCGACTCCTCTCGATCTTCTCACCAACTCCTGACTCCTCTTGCGCTTCTCTTCAACTCCCGACTTCTCTCGCTCTGAGCTTCAACTCCCGACACCTCTTGCTCTTCTCATGAACTCCCAACTTTTATCGCGCTTCTCTTCAATTCCCGACTCCTCTCGCGCTTCTCATCAACTCCTGAATCCTCTCGCGCTTCTCTTAAGCTCCCAACGCATCTCGTGCTTCTCTTCAATTCCCGACTCCCCTCGTGCATCTCTTCAACTCCCGACTCCTCTCGCGCTTCTCTTCAACTCCTGACTCCTCTCGCGCTTCTCTTCAACTCCCCACTCCTCTCGATCTTCTCTTCAACTCCCGACTCTTCTCGCACTTCTCTTCAACTCCTGACTCCTCTCGTGCTTCTCACCAACTCGCGACTCCTCTCGATCTTCTCTTCAACTCCCGACTGCTCTCGATCTTCTCTTCAACTCCCGACTCAACTCGCGCTTCTGACAAACTCCGGACTCTGCACGCTCTTCTCACCAACTCCTGACTCCTCTCGCTCTTCTCACCAATTCCCGACTCCTTTTTCTCTTCTCACCAAATCCCGACTCCTCTCGCTCTTCTCAACAACTCCCGACTACTCTCACTCTTCACTTCAACTCCCGACTCCTCTCACGCTTCTCTTCAGCTCCCGACTCTTCTCGTGCTTCTCTCCAACTCCCGACACCTCTCGCGTTTCTCACCAACTCCCGACTCCTCTCGCGCATCTCACGAACTCCGGACTCTTCTCGCTCTTCTCACCAACTCCCGACTCCTCTCGCGCTTCTCACCAAATCCCGACTCGTCTCGTGCTTCTCAACAACTCCCGACTCCTCTCGCGCTTCTCTTCAACTCCCGACTCCGCTCGCTCTTCTCTTCAACTCCTGACTCCTCTTACTCTTCTCATCAACTCCCAACGCCTCTCGCGCTTCTCTTCAACTCCCTACTCCTCTCGCACTTCTCTTCAACTCCCTACTCCTCTCGCGCTTCTCTTCAACTCCCGACTCCTCTTGCGCTTCTCACCAACTCCCGACTCCTCTCGCTCTTCTCTTCAACTCCCGACTCCTCTCGCTCTTCTCTTCAACTCCCAACTCATCTCGCATTTCTCACCAACTCCCGACACCTCTCGCACAGCTCACTAACTCGGGACTCTTCTCGCTCTTCTCACCAACTCCCGACTCCTCTTGCGCTTCTCACCAACTCCCGACTCCTCTCAAACTTCTCTTCAACTCCCGACTCCTCTCGCGCATCTCACTAATTCCGGACTCTTCTCGTTCTTCTCACCAACTCCTGACTCCTCTCGCGCTTCTCTTCAACTCCCGACTTCTCTCGCTCTAAGCTTCAACTCCGGACTCCTCTTGCTCTTCCCATGAACTCCCGACTCCTATCGCGCTTCTCTTCAATTCCCGACTCCTCTCGCGCTTCTCATCAACTCCTGAATCCTCTCGCGCTTCTCTTCAACTCCCAATGCATCTCGTGCTTCTCTTCAATTCCCGACTCCCCTCGTGCATCTCTTCAACTCCCGACTCCTCTCGCGCTTCTCTTAAACTCCCGACTCCTCTTGCGCAGCTCACTAACTCCGGACTCTTCATGCTCTTCTCACCAACTCCCGACTCCTCTTGCGCTTCTCACCAACTCCCGACTCCTCTCGATCTTCTCACCAACTCCTGACTCCTCTTGCGCTTCTCTTCAACTCCCGACTTCTCTCGCTCTGAGCTTCAACTCCCGACACCTCTTGCTCTTCTCATGAACTCCCAACTTCTATCGCGCTTCTCTTCAATTCCCGACTCCTCTCGCGCTTCTCATCAACTCCTGAATCCTCTCGCGCTTCTCTTAAGCTCCCAACGCATCTCGTGCTTCTCTTCAATTCCCGACTCCCCTCGTGCATCTCTTCAACTCCCGACTCCTCTCGCACTTCTCACCAACTCCCGACTCCTCTGGCTCCTCTCCTCAACTCCCGACTCCTATCACTCTTCCCAACAACTCCTGACTCCTCTCGCTCCTCTCTTCAACTTCTGACTCCCCTTGCTCTTCTCTTCAACTCCTGACTCCTCTCGCGCTTCTCTTCAACTCCCCACTCCTCTCGATCTTCTCTTCAACTCCCGACTTGTCTCGCACTTCTCTTCAACTCCCGACTCCTCTCGTGCTTCTCACCAACTCGCGACTCCTCTCGATCTTCTCTTCAACTCCCGACTCCTCTCGATCTTCTCTTCAACTCCCGACTCATCTCGCGCTTCTGACAAACTCCGGACTCTGCACGCTCTTCTCACCAACTCCTGACTCCTCTCGCTCTTCTCACCAATTCCCGACTCCTTTTTCTCTTCTCACCAAATCCCGACTCCTCTCGCTCTTCTCTACAACTCCCAACTACTCTCACTCTTCATTTCAACTCCCGACTCCTCTCGCGCTGCTCTTCAACTCCCGACTCCTCTCGCTCTTCTCTTCAACTCCCGAATCCTGTCGCGCTTCTCTGCAACTCCCGTCTCCTCTCTCTCTTCTCTTCAACTCCCGACTCCTCTCACGCTTCTCACCAACTCCCGACTCGTCTCGCTCTTCGCTTCAACTTCCGACTCCTCTCGCTCTTCGCTTCAACATCTGACTCCCCTTGCGCTTCTCTTCAACTCCTAACTCGTCTCGAGCTTCTCTTCAACTCCCGACTCTTCTCGCTCTTCTCCTCATCTCCCGACTCCTCTCGCGCTTCTCTTCAACTCCCGACTCCTCTCGCGCTGCTCTTCAATTCCCGACTCCACTCGCACTTTTCTTCAACTCCCGACTCCTCTCGCGCTTCTCTTCAACTCCCGACTCCTCTCAATCTTTCCACCAACTCCCGATTCCTCTCGCTCCTCTCTTCAACTCCTGACTCCCCTTGCGCTTCTCTTCAACTCCTGAACCTCTCGCGCTTCTCTTCAACTCCCGACTCCTCTCATTCTTCTCTTCAACTCCCGACTCCTCTCGCACTTCTCTTCAACTCCCGACTCCTCTCGCTCTTCCCAACCAACTCCCGCCTCCTCTCGCTCCTCTCTTCAACTTCTGACTCCCCTTGTGCTTCTCTTCAACTCCTGACTCCTCTCGTGCTTCTCTTCAACTCCCGACTCCTCCGGCTCTTCTATTCAACTCCCGACACCTCTCGCGCTTCTCTTCAACTGCTGACTCCCCTCGTTCTTCTCTTCAACTCCTGACTCCTCTCGTGCTTCTCTTCAACTCCCAACTCCTCTCGCACTTCTCACCAACTCCCGACTCCTCTGGCTCCTCTCCTCAACTCCCGACTCCTATCACTCTTCCCAACAACTCCTGACTCCTCTCGCTCCTCTCTTCAAATTCTGACTCCCCTTGCTCTTCTCTTCAACTCCTGACTCCTCTCGCGCTTCTCTTCAGCTCCCCACTCCTCTCGATCTTCTCTTCAACTCCCGACTCGTCTCGCACTTCTCTTCAACTCCCGACTCCTCTCGTGCTTCTCACCAACTCGCGACTCCTCTCGATCTTCTCTTCAACTCCCGACTCCTCTCGATCTTCTCTTCAACTCCCGACTCATCTCGCGCTTCTGACAAACTCCGGACTCTGCACGCTCTTCTCACCAACTCCTGACTCCTCTCGCTCTTCTCACCAATTCCCGACTCCTTTTTCTCTTCTCACCAAATCCCGACTCCTCTCGCTCTTCTCTACAACTCCCGACTACTCTCACTCTTCACTTCAACTCCCGACTCCTCTCACGCTTCTCTTCAGCTCCCGACTCTTCTCGCGCTTCTCTCCAACTCCCGACACCTCTCGCGTTTCTCACCAACTCCCGACTCCTCTCGCGCATCTCACGAACTCCGGACTCTTCTCGCTCTTCTCACCAACCCCCGAATCCTCTCGCGCTTCTCACCAAATCCCGACTCGTCTCGTGCTTCTCAACAACTCCCGACTCCTCTCGCGCTTCTCTTCAAATCCCGACTCCACTCGCTCTTCTCTTCAACTCCCGACTCCTCTTACTCTTCTCATCAACTCCCAACGCCTCTCGCGCTTCTCTTCAACTCCCTACTCCTCTCGCACTTCTCTTCAACTCCCTACTCCTCTCGCACTTCTCTTCAACTCCCGACTCCTCTTGCGCTTCTCACCAACTCCCGACTCCTCTCGCTCTTCTCTTCAACTCCCGACTCCTCTCGCTCTTCTCTTCAACTCCCAACTCCTCTCGCATTTCTCACCAACTCCCGACACCTCTCGCACAGCTCACTAACTCCGGACTCTTCTCGCTCTTCTCACCAACTCCCGACTCCTCTTGCGCTTCTCACCAACTCCCGACTCCTCTCGATCTTCTCTTCAACTCCCGACTCCTCTCGCGCATCTCACTAATTCCGGACTCTTCTCGTTCTTCTCACCAATTCCTGACTCCTCTCGCGCTTCTCTTCAACTCCCGACTTCTCTCGCTCTAAGCTTCAACTCTCGACTCCTCTTGCTCTTCCCATGAACTCCCGACTCCTATCGCGCTTCTCTTCAATTCCCGACTCCTCTCGCGCTTCTCATCAACTCCTGAATCCTCTCGCGCTTCTCTTCGACTCCCAACGCATCTCGTGCTTCTCTTCAATTCCCGACTCCCCTCGTGCATCTCTTCAACTCCCGACTCCTCTCGCGCTTCTCTTAAACTCCCGACTCCTCTTGCGCAGCTCACTAACTCCGGACTCTTCTCGCTCTTCTCACCAACTCCCGACTCCTCTTGCGCTTCTCACCAACTCCCGACTCCTCTCGATCTTCTCACCAACTCCTGACTCCTCTTGCGCTTCTCTTCAACTCCCGACTTCTCTCGCTCTGAGCTTCAACTCCCGACACCTCTTGCTCTTCTCATGAACTCCCAACTTCTATCGCGCTTCTCTTCAATTCCCGACTCCTCTCGCGCTTCTCATCAACTCCTGAATCCTCTCGCGCTTCTCTTAAGCTCCCAACGCATCTCGTGCTTCTCTTCAATTCCCGACTCCCCTCGTGCATCTCTTCAACTCCCGACTCCTCTCGCGCTTCTCTTCAACTCTCGACTCCTCTCGCGCTTCTCTTCAACTCCCGTCTCCTGTCGCGCTTCTCTTCTACTCCCGACTCCTCTCACATTTGTCACCAACTCCCGACTACTCTCGCTCTACTCTTCAACTCCCGACTCCTCTCGTGCGTCTCTTCAACTCCCGACTCCTCTCGCACTTCTCTTAAACTCCCAACTCCTCTCGTGCTCCCCATCAACACCTGAATACTCTCCCGCTTCTCTTCAACTCCCAACTCCTCTCGCGCTTCCCATCAACTCCTGAATCCTCTCACGCTTCTCTTCAACTTCTGACTCCTCTTGCACTTCTCTTCAACTCCTGACTCCTCTCGAGCTTCTCTTCAACTCCCGACTCCTCTCGCTCTTCTCTTCAACTCCAGACTCCTCTCGCACTTCTCACAAACTCCCAACTCCTCTCGCTCTTCTCAGTAACTCCTGACTCATCTCGCTCTTCCCACCAACTCCCGACTCCTTTCTCTCTTCTCACCAACTCCCGACTCCTCTCTCTTTTCTCTACAACTCCCAACTACTCTCACTCTTCAATTCAACTCCCGACTCCACTCGCTCTACTCTTAAACTCCCGACTCCAGTCGCGCTTCTCTTCAACTCCCGTCTCCTCTCGCTCTTCTCTTAAACTCCCGAATCCTCTTGCTCTTCTCTTCAACTCCTGACTCCTCTCGCGCTTCTCACCAACTCCCAACTCCTCTCGGGCTTCTCTTCAACTCCCGACTCCTCTCGCTCTTCTCTTCAACTCCCGACTCCTCTCGCTCTTCTCTTCAACTCCTGACTCCTCTCGCGCTTCTCTTCAACTCCCGACTCCTCTTGCGCTTCTCACCAACTCCCGACTCCTCTCGCTCTTCTCTTCAACTCCCGACTCCTCTCGCTCTTCTCTTCAACTCCCGACTCCTCCCGTGCTACTCTTCAACTCACGACTCCTCTCGCGCTTCTCTACAACTCCCAACTCCCCTCGCGCTTCTCACCAACTACCGACTCCTCTCGCTCTTCTCTTAAACTCCCAACTCCTCTCGTGCTGCTCTTCAACTCCCGACTCCTCTCGCTCTTCTCTTTAACTCCCGACTCCTGTCGCTCTTCTCTTCAACTCCCGACTCCTCTCACGCTTCTCACCAACTCCCGACTCGTCTCGCTCTTCGCTTCAACTTCCGACTCCTCTCACTCTTCGCTTCAACTTCTGACTCCCCTTGCGCTTCTCTTCAACCCCTAACTCATCTCGAGCTTCTCTTCAACTCCCGACTCCTCTCGCGCTTCTCTTCTACTCCCGACTCCTCTCGCGCTGCTCTTCAATTCCCGACTCCACTCGCACTTCTCTTCAACTCCCGACTCCTCTCGCGCTTCTCATCAGCTCCCGACGCCTCTCGCTCTTCTCTTCAACTCCCGACTCCTCTCGCGCTTCTCTTCAACTCCCGACTCCTCTCGCTCTTCTCTTCAACTCCCGACACCTCTCACACTTCTCACAAACTCCCGACTCCTCTCGCTCTTCTCACCAACTCCTGACTCCTCTTGCTCTTCCCACCAACTCCCGACTCCTTTCTCTCTTCTCACCAACTCCCGACTGCTCTCTCTTTTCTCTACAACTCCCAACTACTCTCATTCTTCACTTCAACTCCCGACTCCTCTCGCTCTTCTCTTAAACTCCCGACTCCAGTCGTGCTTCTCTTCAACTCCCGTCTCCTCTCGCTCTTCTCTTAAACTCCCGAATCCTCTTGCTCTTCTCTTCAACTCCCGACTCCTCTCGCGCTTCTCACCAACTCCCAACTCCTCTCGGGCTTCTCTTCAACTCCCGACTCCTCTCGCTCTTCTCTTCAACTCCCGACTCCTCTCGCTCTTCTCTTCAACTCCCGACTCCTCTCGCGCTTCTCTTCAACTCCCGACTCCTCTTGCGCTTCTCACCAACTCCCGACTCCTCTCGCTCTTCTCTTCAACTCCCGACTCCTCTCGCTCTTTTCAACTCCCGACTCCTCCCGTGCTACTCTTCAACTCCCGACTCATCTCGCGCTTCTCTACAACTCCCAACTCCCCTCGCGCTTCTCACCAACTACCGACTCCTCTCGCTCTTCTCTTAAACTCCCAACTCCTCTCGCGCTGCTGTTCAACCCCCGACTCCTCTCGCTCTTCTCTTCAACTCCCGACTCCTGTCGCGCTTCTCTGCAACTCCCGTCTCCTCTCGCTCTTCTCTTCAACTCCCGACTCCTCTCACGCTTCTCACCAACTCCCGACTCGTCTCGCTCTTCGCTTCAACTTCCGACTCCTCTCGCTCTTCGCTTCAACTTCTGGCTCCCCTTGCGCTTCTCTTCAACTCCTAACTCGTCTCGAGCTTCTCTTCAACTCCCGACTCCTCTCACGCATCTCACTAACTCCGGACTCTTCTCGTTCTTCTCACCAACTCCTTACTCCTCTCGCGCTTCTCTTCAACTCCCGACTTCTCTCGCTCTGAGCTTCAACTCCCGACACCTCTCGTGCTTCTCACCAACTCGAGACTCCTCTCGATCTTCTCTTCAACTCCCGACTCCTCTCGATCTTCTCTTCAACTCCCGACTCATCTCGCGCTTCTGACAAACTCCGGACTCTGCACGCTCTTCTCACCAACTCCTGACTCCTCTCGCTCTTCTCACCAATTCCTAACTCCTTTTTCTCTTCTCACCAAATCCCGACTCCTCTCGCTCTTCTCTACAACACCCGACTACTCTCACTCTTCACTTCAACTTCCGACTCCTCTCGCGCTTCTCTTCAACTCCTGACTCCACTCGCTCTTCTCTTCAACTCACAACTCCTCTTACTCTTCTGATCAACTCCCAATGCCTCTCGCGCTTCTCTTCAACTCCCTACTCCTCTCGCGCTTCTCTTCAACTCCCTACTCCTCTCACGCTTCTCTTCAACTCCGGACTCCTCTTGCGCTTCTCACCAACTCCCGACTCCTCTCGCTCTTCTCTTCAAATCCCGACTCCACTCGCGCATCTCACTAACTCCGGACTCTTCTCGTTCTTCTCACCAACTCCTGACTCCTCTCGCGCTTCTCTTCAACTCCCGACTTCTCTCGCTCTAAGCTTCAAATCCCGACTCCTCTTGCTCTTCTCATGAACTCCCGACTCCTATCGCGCTTTTCTTCAATTCCCGACTCCTCTCGCGCTTCTCATCAACTCCTGAATCCTCTCGCGCTTCTCTTCAACTCCCAACGCATCTCGTGCTTCTCTTCAATTCCCGACTCCCCTCGTGCATCTCTTCAACTCCCGACTCCTCTCGTGCTTCTCTTAAACTCCCGACTCCTCTTGCGCAGCTCACTAACTCCGGACTCTTCTCGCTCTTCTCACCAACTCCCGACTCCTCTTGCGCTTCTCACCAACTCCCGACTGCTCTCGATCTTCTCACCAACTCCTGACTCCTCTTGCGCTTCTCTTCAACTCCCGACTTCTCTCGCTCTGAGCTTCAACTCCCGACACCTCTTGCTCTTCTCATGAACTCCCGACTCCTATCGCGCTTCTCTTCAATTCCCGACTCCTCTCGCGCTTCTCATCAACTCCTGAATCCTCTCGCGCTTCTCTTCAACTCCCAACGCATCTCGTGCTTCTCTTCGATTCCCGACTCACCTCGTGCATCTCTTCAACTATCGACTCCTCTCGCACTTCTCTTCAACTCCCGACTCCTCTCGCGCTTCTCACCAACTCCAAACGCCTCTCGCTCTTCTCTTCATCTCCCAACTCGTCTCGCTCTTCCCTTCAACTCCCGACAACTCTAGCGCTTCTCTTCAACTCCTGACACCCCTCGCGCTTCTCACCAACTCCCAACTCCTCTCGCTCTTCTCTTCAACTCCCGACTCCTCTCGATCTTCCCACCAACTCCCGACTCCTCTCGCACCTCTCTTCAACTCCTGACTCCCCTTGCGCTTCTCTTCAACTCCTGAACCTCTCGCGCTTCTCTTCAACTCCCGACTCCTCTCGTTCATCTCTTCAACTCCCGACTCCTCTCGCACTTCTCTTCAACTCCCGACTCCTCTCGCTCTTCCCACCAACTCCCGATTCCTCTCGCTCCTCTCTTCAACTTCTGACTCCCCTTGTGCTTTTCTTCAACTCCTGACTCCTCTCGTGCTTCTCTTCAACTCCCGACTCCTCCGGCTCTTCTATTCAACTCCCGACACCTCTCCCGCTTCTCTTCAACTGCTGACTCCCCTCGTGCTTCTCTTCAACTCCTGACTCCTCTCGTGCTTCTCTTCAACTCCCGACTCCTCTCGCACTTCTCACCAACTCCCGACTCCTCTTGCTCCTCTCCTCAACTCCCGACTCCTATCACTCTTCCCAACAACTCCTGACTCCTCTCGCTCCTCTCTTCAACTTCTGACTCCCCTTGCTCTTCTCTTCAACTCCTGACTCCTCTCGCGCTTCTCTTCAACTCCCCACTCCTCTCGATCTTCTCTTCAACTCCCGACTCCTCTCGCACTTCTCTTCAACTCCCGATTCCTCTCGTGCTTCTCACCAACTCGCGACTCCTCTCGATCTTCTCTTCAACTCCCGACTCCTCTCGATCTTCTCTTCAACTCCCGACTCATCTCGCGCTTCTGACAAACTCCGGACTCTGCACGCTCTTCTCACCAACTCCTGACTCCTCTCGCTCTTCTCACCAATCCCGACTCCTTTTTCTCTTCTCACCAAATCCTGACTCCTCTCGGTCTTCTCTACAACTCCCGACTACTCTCACTCTTCACTTCAACTCCCGACTCCTCTCGCGCTTCTCTTCAGCTCCCGACTCTTCTCACGCTTCTCTCCAACTCCCGACACCTCTCGCGTTTCTCACCAAGTCCCGACTCCTCTCGCGCATCTCACGAACTCCGGACTCGTCTCGCTCTTCTCACCAACTCCCGACTCCTCTCGCGCTTCTCACCAAATCCCGACTCGTCTCGTGCTTCTCAACAACTCCCGACTCCTCTCGCGCTTCTCTTCAACTCCCGACTCCACTCGCTCTTCTCTTCAACTCCCGACTCCTCTTACTCTTCTCATCAACTCCCAA
The DNA here is from genome assembly GCF_017639515.1 of Carcharodon carcharias. Lineage (NCBI taxonomy): Eukaryota > Metazoa > Chordata > Chondrichthyes > Lamniformes > Lamnidae > Carcharodon > Carcharodon carcharias. Next base: position 198,720,518 of record NC_054472.1, read on the forward strand.
TGCCTCTCGCGCTTCTCTTCAACTCCCTACTCCTCTCGCGCTTCTCTTCAACTCCCTACTCCTCTCGTGCTTCTCTTCAACTCCCGACTCCTCTTGCACTTCTCACCAACTCCCGACTCCTCTCGATCTTCTCTTCAACTCCCGACTCCTCTCGCTCTTCTCTTCAACTCCCAACACCTCTCGCATTTCTCACCAACTCCCGACACCTCTCGCACAGCTCACTAACTCCGGACTCTTCTCGCTCTTCTCACCAACTCCCGACTCCTCTTGCGCTTCTCACCAACTCCCGACTCCTCTCGATCTTCTCTTCAACTCCCGACTCCTCTCGCGCATCTCACTAACTCCGGACTCTTCTCGTTCTTCTCACAAACTCCTCTCTCCTCTCGCGCTTCTCTTCAACTCCCGACTTCTCTCGCTCTAAGCTTCAACTCTCGACTCCTCTTGCTCTTCCCATGAACTCCCGACTCCTATCGCGCTTCTATTCAATTCCCGACTCCTCTCGCGCTTCTCATCAACTCCTGAATCCTCTCGCGCTTCTCTTCAACTCCCAACACATCTCGTGCTTCTCTTCAATTCCCGACTCCCCTCGTGCATCTCTTCAACTCCCGACTCCTCTCGCACTTCTCTTAAACTCCCGACTCCTCTTGCGCAGCTCACTAAATCCGGACTCTTCTCGCTCTTCTCACCAACTCCTGACTCCTCTTGCGCTTCTCACCAACTCCCGACTCCTCTCGATCTTCTCACCAACTCCTGACTCCTCTTGCGCTTCTCTTCAACTCCCGACTTCTCTCGCTCTAAGCTTCAACTCCCGACACCTCTTGCTCTTCTCATGAACTCCTAAATTCTATCGCGCTTCTCTTCAATTCCCGACTCCTCTCGCGCTTCTCAACTCCTGAATCCTCTCGCACTTACCTTAAACTCCCAACGCATCTCGTGCTTCTCTTCAATTCCCAACTCCCCTCGTGCATCTCTTCAACTCCCGACTCCTCTCGCGCTTCTCTTCAACTCTCGACTCCTCTCGCGCTTCTCTTCAACTCCCGTCTCCTGTCGCGCTTCTCTTCTACTCCCGACTCCTCTCACATTTGTCACCAACTCCCGACTACTCTCGCTCTACTCTTCAACTCCCGACTCCTCTCGTGCATCTCTTCAACTCCCGACTCTTCTCGCACTTCTCTTCAACTCCTAACTCCTCTCGCGCTTCCCATCAACACCTGAATACTCTCCCGCTTCTCTTCAACTCCCAAATCCCCTCGCGCTTCCCATCAACTCCTGAATCCTCTCCCGCTTCTCTTCAACTTCTGACTCCTCTTGCGCTTCTCTTCAACTCCCGACTCCTCTCGCTCTTCTCTTCAGCTCCCGACTCCTCTCGCACTTCTCACAAACTCCCGACTCCTCTCGCTCTTCTCACCAACTCCTGACTCCTCTCGCTCTTCCCACCAACTCCCGACTCCTTTCTCTCTTCTCACCAACTCCCGATTCCTCTCTCTTTTCTCTACAACTCCCAACTACTCTCACTCTTCAAGTCAACTCCCGACTCCTCTCGCTCTTCTCTTAAACTCCCGACTCCAGTCGCGCTTCTCTTCAACTCCCGTTTCCTCTCGCTCTTCTCTTAAACTCCCGAATCCTCTTGCTCTTCTCTTCAACTCCTGACTCCTCTCGCGCTTCTCACCAACTCCCAACTCCTCTCGGGCTTCTCTTCAACTCCCGACTCCTCTCGCGCTTCTCTTCAACTCCCGACTCCTTTTGCGCTTCTCACCAACTCTGGACTCCTCTCGCTCTTCTCTTCAACTCCCGACTCCTCTCGCTCTTCTCTTCAACTCCCGACTCCTCCCGTGCTACTCTTCAACTCCCGACTCCTCTCGCGCTTCTCTACAACTCCCAACTCCCCTCGCGCTTCTCACCAACTGCCGACTCCTCTCGTTCTTCTCTTAAACTCCCGACTCCTCTCGCGCTTCTCTGCAACTCCCGTCTCCTCTCGCTCTTCTCTTCAACTCCCGACTCCTCTCACGCTTCTCACCAACTCCCGACTCGTCTCGCTCTTCGCTTCAACTTCCGACTCCTCTCGCTCTTCTCTTCAACTCCCGACTCCTCTCGCGATTCTCTTCAACTCCCGACTCCTCTCGCGATTCTCTTCAACTCCCGACTCCTCTCGCTCTTCTCTTCAACTCCCGACTCCTCTCGCACTTCTCACAAACTCCCGACTCCTCTCGCTCTTCTCACCAACTCCTGACTCCTCTCGCTCTTCCCACCAACTCCCGACTCCTTTCTCTCTTCTCACCAACTCCCGACGCCTCTCTCTTTTCTCTACAACTCCCAACTACTCTCACTCTTCACTTCAACTCCCGACTCCTCTCGCTCTTCTCTTAAACTCCCGACTCCAGTCGCGCTTCTCTTCAACTCCCGTCTCCTCTCGCTCTTCTCTTAAACTCCCGCGTCCTCTTGCTCTTCTCTTCAACTCCCGACTCCTCTCGCGCTTCTCACCAACTCCCAACTCCTCTCGGGCTTCTCTTCAACTCCTGACTCCTCTCGCTCTTCTCTTCAACTCCCGACTCCTCTCGCTCTTCTCTTCAACTCCCGACTCCTCTCGTGCTTCTCTTCAACTCCCGACTCCTCTTGCACTTTTCACCAACTCCCGAATCCTCTCGCTCTTCTCTTCAACTCCTGACTCCTCTCGCTCTTCACTTCAACTCCCGACTCCTCCCGTGCTACTCTTCAACTCCTGACTCCTCTCGCGCTTCTCTACAACTCCCAACTCCCCTTGCGCTTCTCACCAACGACCGACTCCTCTCGCTCTTCTCTTAAACTCCCAACTCCTCTCGCGCTGCTCTTCAACTCCCGACTCCTCTCGCTCTTCTCTTCAACTCCCGACTCCTGTCGCGCTTCTCTGCAACTCGCGTCTCCTCTCGCTCTTCTCTTCAACTCCCGACTCCTCTCACGCTTCTCACCAACTCCCGACTCTTCTCGCTCTTCGCTTCAACTTCCGACTCCTCTCGCTCTTCGCTTCAACTTCTGACTCCCCTTGCGCTTCTCTTCAACTCCTAACTCGTCTCGAGCTTCTCTTCAACTCCCGACTCTTCTCGCTCTTCTCTTCATCTCCCGACTCCTCTCGCGCTTCTCTTCAACTCCCGACTCCTCTCGCGCTGCTCTTCAATTCCCGACTCCACTCGCACTTCTCTTCAACTCCCGACTCCTCTCGCGCTTCTCATGAGCTCCCGACTCCTCTCGCTCTTCTCTTCAACTCCCGACTCCTCTCGCGCTTTACTTCAACTCCCCACTCCTCTCGCTCTTCTCTTCAACTCCCGACTCCTCTCGCTCTTCTCTTCAGCTCCCGACTCCTCTCGCACTTCTCACAAACTCCCGACTCCTCTAGCTCTTCTCACCAACTCCTGACTCCTCTCGCTCTTCCCACCAACTCCCGACTCCTTTCTCTCTTCTCACCAACTCCCGACTCCTCTCTCTTTTCTCTACAACTCCCAACTACTCTCACTCTTCAAGTCAACTCCCGACTCCTCTCGCTCTTCTCTTAAACTCCCGACTCCAGTCGCGCTTCTCTTCAACTCTCGTTTCCTCTCGCTCTTCTCTTAAACTCCCGAATCCTCTTGCTCTTCTCTTCAACTCCTGACTCCTCTCGCGCTTCTCACCAACTCCCAACTCCTCTCGGGCTTCTCTTCAACTCCCGACTCCTCTCGCGCTTCTCTTCAACTCCCGACTCCTCTTGCGCTTCTCACCAACTCTGGACTCCTCTCGCTCTTCTCTTCAACTCCCGACTCCTCTCGCTCTTCTCTTCAACTCCCGACTCCTCCCGTGCTACTCTTCAACTCCCGACTCCTCTCGCGCTTCTCTACAACTCCCAACTCCCCTCGCGCTTCTCACCAACTACCGACTCCTCTCGTTCTTCTCTTAAACTCCCAACTCCTCTCGCGCTGCTCTTCAACTCCCGACTCCTCTCGCTCTTCTCTTAAACTCCCGACTCCTGTCGCGCTTCTCTGCAACTCCCGTCTCCTCTCGCTCTTCTCTTCAACTCCCGACTCCTCTCACGCTTCTCACCAACTCCCGACTCGTCTCGCTCTTCGCTTCAACTTCCGACTCCTCTCGCTCTTGTCTTCAACTCCCGACTCCTCTCGCGATTCTCTTCAACTCCCGACTCCTCTCGCTCTTCTCTTCAACTCCGACTCCTCTCGCTCTTCTCTTCAACTCCCGACTCCTCTCGCACTTCTCACAAACTCCCGACTCCTCTCGCTCTTCTCACCAACTCCTGACTCCTCTCGCTCTTCCCACCAACTCCCGACTCCTTTCTCTCTTCTCACCAACTCCCGACGCCTCTCTCTTTTCTCTACAACTCCCAACTACTCTCACTCTTCACTTCAACTCCCGACTCCTCTCGCTCTTCTCTTAAACTCCCGACTCCAGTCGCGCTTCACTTCAACTCCCATCTCCTCTCGCTCTTCTCTTAAACTCCCGAATCCTCTTGCTCTTCTCTTCAACTCCCGACTCCTATTGCGCTTCTCACCAACTCCCAACTCCTCTCGGGCTTCTCTTCAACTCCTGACTCCTCTCGCTCTTCTCTTCAACTCCTGACTCCTCTCGCTCTTCTCTTCAACTCCCGACTCCTCTCGTGCTTCTCTTCAACTCCCGACTCCTCTTGCACTTCTCACCAACTCCCGAATCCTCTCGCTCTTCTCTTCAACTCCCGACTCCTCTCGCTCTTCTCTTCAACTCCCGACTCCTCCCGTGCTACTCTTCAACTCCTGACTCCTCTCGCGCTTCTTTACAACTCCCAACTCCCCTTGCGCTTCTCACCAACGACCGACTCCTCTCGCTCTTCTCTTAAACTCCCAACTCCTCTCGCGCTGCTCTTCAACTCCCGACTCCTCTCGCTCTTCTCTTCAACTCCCGACTCCTGTCGCGCTTCTCTGCAGCTCCCGTCTCCTCTCGCTCTTCTCTTCAACTCCCGACTCCTCTCACGCTTCTCACCAACTCCCGACTCGTCTCGCTCTTCGCTTCAACTTCCGACTCCTCTCGCTCTTCGCTTCAACTTCTGGCTCCCCTTGCGCTTCTCTTCAACTCCTAACTCGTCTCGAGCTTCTCTTCAACTCCCGACTCTTCTCGCTCTTCTCTTCATCTCCCGACTCCTCTCGCGCTTCTCTTCAACTCCCGACTCCTCTCGCGCTGCTCTTCAATTCCCGACTCCACTCGCACTTCTCTTCAACTCCCGACTCCTCTCGCGCTTCTCATGAGCTCCCGACTCCTCTCGCTCTTCTCTTCAACTCCCGACTCCTCTCGCGCTTTTCTTCAACTCCCCACTCCTCTCGCTCTTATCTTCAACTCCCGACTCCTCTCGCGCTTCTCTCCAACTCCCGACTCCTCTCGCGTTTCTCACCAACTCCCGACACCTCTCGCACAGCTCACTAACTCCGGACTCTTCTCGCTCTTCTCACCAACTCCCGACACCTCTTGCGCTTCTCACCAACTCCCGACTCCTCTCGTTCTTCACACCAACTCCTGACTCCTCTCGCGCTTCTCTTCAACTCCCGACTTCTCTCGCTCTAAGCTTCAACTCTCGACTCCTCTTGCTCTTCTCATGAACCCCCGACTCTTCTCGCGCTTCTCTTCAATTCCTGACTCGTCTCGCGCTTCTCAACAACTCCTGAATCCTCTCGCACTCCTCTTCAACTCCCAACACATCTCGTGCTTCTCTTCAATTCCCGACTCCCCTCGTGCATCTCTTCAACTCCCGACTCCTCTCGCGCTACTCTTAAACTCCCGACTCCTCTCGCGCAGCTCACTAACTCCGGACTCTTCTCGCTCTTCTCACAAACTTCCGACTCCTCTTGCGCTTCTCATCAACTCCCGACTCCTCTCAATCTTCTCTTCAACTCCCGACTCCTCTCGCGCATCTCACTAACCCCGGACTCTTCTCGTTCTTCTCACCAACTCCTTACTCCTCTCGCGCTTCTCTTCAACTCCAGACTTCTCTCGCTCTGAGCTTCAACTCCCGACACCTCTTGCTCTTCTCATGAACTCCTGACTCCTCTCGCGCTTCTCTTCAACTCCCGACTTCTCTCGCTCTGAGCTTCAACTCCCGACACCTCTTGCTCTTCTCATGAACTCCCGACTCCTATCGCGCTTCTCTTCAATTCCCGACTCCCCTCGTGCATCTCTTCAACTCCCGACTCCTCTCGCGCTACTCTTAAACTCCTGACTCCTCTCGTGCAGCTCACTAACTCCGGACACTTCTCGCTCTTCTCACCAACTCCCGACTCCTCTTGCGCTTCTCATCAACTCCCGACTCCTCTCAATATTCTCTTCAACTCCCGACTCCTCTCGTGCATCTCACTAACTCCGGACTCTTCTCGTTCTTCTCACCAACTCCTTACTCCTCTCGCGCTTCTCTTCAACTCCCGACTTCTCTCGCTCTGAGCTTCAACTCCCGACACCTCTTGCTCTTCTCATGAACTCCCGACTCCTATCGCGCTTCTCTTCAATTCCCGACTCCTCTCGCGCTTCTCATCAACTCCTGAATCCTCTCGCGCTTCTCTTCAACTCCCAAAGCATCTCATGCTTCTCTTCAATTCCTGACTCCCCTCGTGCATCTCTTCAACTCCCGACTCCTCTCGCTCTTCTCACCAACTCCTGACTCCTCTTGCCCTTCCCACCAACTCCCGACTCCTCTCACTTTTCTCTACAACTCCCAACTACTCTCACTCTTCACTTCAACTCCTGACTTCTCTCGCTCTTCTCTTAAACTCCCGACTCCAGTCGCGCTTCTCTTCAACTCCCGTCTCCTCTCGCTCTTCTCTTCAACTCCCGAATCCTCTTGATCTTCTCTTCAACTCCCGATTCCTCTCGCGCTTCTCACCAACTCCCAACACCTCTCGGGCTTCTCTTCAACTCCCGACTCCTCTCGCGCTTCTCTTCAACTCCCGCCTCCTCTCGCTCTTCTCTTCAACTCCCGACTTCTCTCGCTCTGAGCTTCAACTCCCGACACCTCTTGCTCTTCCCATGAACTCCCGACTCCTATCGCGCTTCTCTTCAATTCCCGACTCCCCTCGTGCATCTCTTCAACTCCCGACTCCTCTCGCGCTACTCTTAAACTCCCGACTCCTCTCGCGCAGCTCACTAACTCCGGATTCTTCTCGCTCTTCTCACCAACTCCCGACTCCTCTTGCGCTTCTCATCAACTCCCGACTCCTCTCAATCTTCTCTTCAACTCCCGACTCCTCTCGCGCATCTCACTAACTCCGGACTCTTCTCGTTCTTCTCACCAACTCCTTACTCCTCTCGCGCTTCTCTTCAACTCCCGACTTCTCTCGCTCTGAGCTTCAACTCCCTACACCTCTTGCTCTTCTCATGAACTCCCGACTCCTATCGCGCTTCTCTTCAATTCCCGACTCCTCTCGCGCTTCTCATCAACACCTGAATCCTCTCGCGCTTCTCTTCAACTCCCAACGCATCTCGTGCTTCTCTTCAATTCCCGACTCCCCTCGTGCATCTCTTCAACTCCCGACTCCTCTCGCTCTTCTCACCAACTCCTGACTCCTCTTGCCCTTCCCACCAACTCCCGACTCCTCTCACTTTTCTCTACAACTCCCAACTACTCTCACTCTTCACTTCAACTCCTCACTCCTCTTGCTTTTCTCTTAAACTCCCGACTCCAGTCGCGCTTCTCTTCAACTCCCGTCTCCTCTCGCTCTTCTCTTCAACTCCCGAATCCTCTTGATCTTCTCTGCAACTCCTGACTCCTCTCGCGCTTCTCACCAACTCCCAACTCCTCTCGGGCTTCTCTTCAACTCCCGCCTCCTCTCGCGCACCTCTTCAACTCCCGACTCCTCTCGCTCTTCTCTTCAACTCCCGATTCCTCTCGCGCTTCTCTTCTACTCCCGACTCCTCTCGCGCTGCTCTTCAACTCCTGACTCCTCTCGCGCTTCTCTTCAACACCCGACAGCTCTCGCACTTCACTTCAACTCCCAACTCCTCTCGCGTTTCTCTCCAACTCCCGACTCCTCTCGTGTTTCTCACCAACTCCCGACACCTCTCGCGCAGCTCACTAACTCCGGACTCTTCTCGCTCTTCTCACCAACTCCCGACTCCTCTCGCTCTTCGCTTCAACTCCCGACTCCTCTCGCGCTTCTCTTCAACTCCCGACTCCTCTCGCACTTCTCTTCAACTCCCTATTACTCTCGCGGTTCTCCTCAACTCCCGACTCCTCTTGCGCTGTTCTTCAACTCCCGACTCCTCTCGCGCTTCTCTTCAACTCCCGACCCCTCTCGCGCTTCTCTTCAACTTCTGACTCCCCTTGCGCTTCTCTTCAACTCCTGACTTGTCTCGAGCTTCTCTTCAACTCCCGACTCCTCTCGCTCTTCTCTTCAACTCCCGACTCCTCTCGCGCTTCTCTTCAACTCCCGACTCCTCTCGCTCTTCTCTTCAACTCCCGACTCCTCCCATGCTACTCTTCAACTCCCGACTCCTCTCGCGCTTCTCTACCACTCCAAACTCCCCTCGCGCTTATCACCAACTACCGACTCCTCTCGCTCTTCTCTTAAACTCCCAACTCCTCTTGCACTGCTCTTCAACTCCCGACTCCTCTCGCTCTTCTCTTCAACTCCCGACTCCTCTCGCGCTTCTCACCTACTCCCGACTCCTCTCGCTCGTCGCTTCAAATTCCGACTCCTCTCGCTCTTCGCTTCAACTCCCGACTCCTCTCGCGCTTCTCTCCAACTCCCCACTCCTCTCTCATTTCTCACCAACTCCCGACGCCTCTCGCACAGCTCACTAACTCCGGACTCTTCTCGCTCTTCTCACCAACTCCCGACTCCTCTTGCGCTTCTCACCAACTCTGGACTCTTCTCGTTCTTCTCACCAACTCCTGACTCCTCTCGCGCTTCTCTTCAACTCCCGACTTCTCTCGCTCTAAGCTTCAACTCCCGACTCCTCTTGCTCTTCTCATGAACTCCCGACTCCTATCGCGCTTCTCTTCAATTCCCGACTCCTCTCGCGCTTCTCATCAACTCCTGAATCCTCTCGCGCTTCTCTTCAACTCCCAACGCATCTCGTGCTTCTCTTCAACTCCCGACTCCCCTCGTGCATCTCTTCAACTCCCGACTCCTCTCACGCAGCTCACTAACTCCGGACTCTTCTCGCTCTTCTCACAAACTTCCGACTCCTCTTGCGCTTCTCATCAACTCCCGACTCCTCTCAATCTTCTCTTCAACTCCCGACTCCTCTCGCGCATCTCACTAACCCCGGACTCTTCTCGTTCTTCTCACCAACTCCTTACTCCTCTCGCGCTTCTCTTCAACTCCAGACTTCTCTCGCTCTGAGCTTCAACTCCCGACACCTCTTGCTCTTCTCATGAACTCCTGACTCCTCTCGCGCTTCTCTTCAACTCCCGACTTCTCTCGCTCTGAGCTTCAACTCCCGACACCTCTTGCTCTTCTCATGAACTCCCGACTCCTATCGCGCTTCTCTTCAATTCCCGACTCCCCTCGTGCATCTCTTCAACTCCCGACTCCTCTCGCGCTACTCTTAAACTCCCGACTCCTCTCGCGCAGCTCACTAACTCCGGACTCTTCTCGCTCTTCTCACCAACTCCCGACTCCTCTTGCGCTTCTCATCAACTCCCGACTCCTCTCAATCTTCTCTTCAACTCCCGACTCCTCTCGCGCATCTCACTAACTCCGGACTCTTCTCGTTCTTTTCACCAACTCCTTAATCCTCTCGCGCTTCTCTTCAACTCCCGACTTCTCTCGCTCTGAGCTTCAACTCCCTACACCTCTTGCTCTTCTCATGAACTCCCGACTCCTATCGCGCTTCTCTTCAATTCCCGACTCCTCTCGCGTTTCTCATCAACACCTGAATCCTCTCGCGCTTCTCTTCAACTCCCAACGCATCTCGTGCTTCTCTTCAATTCCCGACTCCCCTCGTGCATCTCTTCAACTCCCGACTCCTCTCGCTCTTCTCACCAACTCCTGACTCCTCTTGCCCTTCCCACCAACTCCCGACTCCTCTCACTTTTCTCTACAACTCCCAACTACTCTCACTCTTCACTTCAACTCCTGACTTCTCTCGCTCTTCTCTTAAACTCCAGACTCCAGTCGCGCTTCTCTTCAACTCCCGTCTCCTCTCGCTCTTCTCTTCAACTCCCGAATGCTCTTGATCTTCTCTGCAACTCCCGACTCCTCTCGCGCTTCTCACCAACTCCCAACTCCTCTCGGGCTTCTCTTCAACTCCCGCCTCCTCTCGCGCTCCTCTTCAACTCCCGACTCCTCTCGCTCTTCTCTTCAACTCCCGATTCCTCTCGCGCTTCTCTTCTACTCCCGACTCCTCTCGCGCTGCTCTTCAACTCCTGACTCCTCTCGCGCTTCTCTTCAACTCCCGACTCCTCTCGTGCTTCTCTTCAACTCCCGACGCCCCTCGTGTTTCACACCAACGCCCGACAGCTCTCGCACTTCACTTCAACTCCCAACTCCTCTCGCGCTTCTCTCCAACTCCCGACTCCTCTCGTGTTTCTCACCAACTCCCGACACCTCTCGCGCAGCTCACTAACTCCGGACTCTTCTCGCTCTTCTCACCAACTCCCGACTCCTCTCGCTCTTCGCTTCAACTCCCGACTCCTCTCGCGCTTCTCTTCAACTCCCGACTCCTCTCGCAATTCTCTTCAACTCCCTATTCCTCTCGCGCTTCTCCTCAACTCCCGACTCCTCTTGCGCTGTTCTTCAACTCCCGACTCCTCTCGCGCTTCTCTTCAACTCCCGACTCCTCTCGCGCTTCTCTTCAACTTCTGACTCCCCTTGCGCTTCTCTTCAACTCCTGACTTGTCTCGAGCTTCTCTTCAACTCCCGACTCCTCTCGCTCTTCTCTTCAACTCCCGACTCCTCTCGCGCTTCTCTTCAACTCCCGACTCCTCTCGCTCTTCTCTTCAACTCCCGACTCCTCCCGTGCTACTCTTCAACTCCCGGCTCCTCTCGCGCTTCTCTACCACTCCAAACTCCCCTCGCGCTTATCACCAACTACCGACTCCTCTCGCTCTTCTCTTAAACTCCCAACTCCTCTTGCACTGCTCTTCAACTCCCGACTCCTCTCGCTCTTCTCTTCAACTCCCGACTCCTCTCGCGCTTCTCACCTACTCCCGACTCCTCTCGCTCTTCGCTGCAACTTCCGAATCCTCTCGCTCTTCGCTTCAACTCCCGACTCCTCTCGCGCTTCTCTCCAACTCCCCACTCCTCTCTCATTTCTCACCAACTCCCGACGCCTCTCGCACAGCTCACTAACTCCGGACTCTTCTCGCTCTTCTCACCAACTCCCGACTCCTCTTGCGCTTCTCACCAACTCCCAACTCCTCTCGATCTTCTCTTCAAATCCCGACTCCTCTCGCGCATCTCACTAACTCCGGACTCTTCTCGTTCTTCTCACCAACTCCTGACTCCTCTCGCGCTTCTCTTCAACTCCCGACTTCTCTCGCTCTAAGCTTCAACTCCCGACTCCTCTTGCTCTTCTCATGAACTCCCGACTCCTATCGCGCTTCTCTTCAATTCCCGACTCCTCTCGCGCTTCTCATCAACTCGTGAATCCTCTCGCGCTTCTCTTCAACTCCCAACGCATCTCGTGCTTCTCTTCAATTCCCGACTCCCCTCGTGCATCTCTTCAACTCCCGACTCCTCTCACGCTACTCTTAAACTCCCGACTCCTCTCGCGCAGCTCACTAACTCCGGACTCTTCTCGCTCTTCTCACCAACTCCCGACTCCTCTTGCGCTTCTCACCAACTCCCGACTCCTCTCGATCTTCTCACCAACTCCTGACATCTCTCGCGCTTCTCTTCAACTCCCGACTTCTCTCGCTCTAAGCTTCAACTCCCGACACCTCTTGCTCTTCTCATGAACTCCCAACTTCTATCGCGCTTCTCTTCAATTCCCGACTCCTCTCGCGCTTCTCATCAACTCCTGAATCCTCTCGCGCTTCTCTTCAACTGCCAACGCATCTCGCGCTTCTCACCAACTCCCGATTCCTCTCGCTCTTCTCTTCAACACCCAAATCTTCTCGGTCTACTCTTCAACTGCCGACGCCTCTCGCGCTTCTCTTCAAGTCCCGACTCCTAGCGCTCTTATTACCAACTCCCAACTCCTCTCACTCTTCTTCTTAACTCCCGACTCCTCTCGTGCGTCTCACCAAGTCCCGACTCCTCTCGCTCTGCTCTTCACACCAGACTCCTCTCCCTCTTCTCTTCAACTCCTACTCCACTCGCTCTTCTCACCAACTCCATACTCCTCCCGCGCCTCTCTTCAACTCCTGACTCCCCTCGGGCTTCTCACCAACTCCCGACTCCTCTCGCTCATCTCTTCAACTCCCGACTCCTCTCGCGCTTCTCTTCAACCTCCGACTCCTCTCGCGCTTCTCACCAACTCCCGATTCCACTCGGACTTAGCTTCAACACCCGACTCTTCTCAGTCTACTCTTCAAATGCCGACGCCTCTCGTGCTTCTCTTCAACTCCTGACTCCACGCGCTCTTATCAGCAACTCCCTACTCCTCTCACTCTTCTTTTTAACTCCCGACTCCTCTCGTGCTTCTCACCAAGTCCCGACTCCTCTCGCTATACACTTCAACTCCTGACTCCTCACACGCCTCTCTTCAGCTCCTGACTCCTCTCGGGCTTCTCACCAACTCCCGACTACTCTCGCACTTCTCTTCAACTCCCGACACTCTCGCACTTCTCTTCAACTCCCGACTCCTCGCGCTCTTATCAGCAACTCCCTACTCCTCTCACTCTTCTTTTTAACTCCCGACTCCTCTCGTGCTTCTCACCAAGTCCCGACTCCTCTCGCTATACACTTCAACTCCTGACTCCTCTCGCGCCTCTCTTCAACTCCTGACTCCTCTCGCGCTTCTCTTCAACTCCCGACTCCTATCGTTCTTCTCTTCAACTCCCTACTCCTCTCGCACTTCTCTTGAACTCCCAACTCCTCTCACGCTTCTCACCAACTCCCGACTCCGCTCGGTCATCTCTTCAACTCCCGACTCCTATCGCTCTTCTCTTTAACCTCCGACTCCTCTCGCGCTTCTCACCAACTCCCGATTCCTCTCGCTCTTCTCTTCAACACCCAAATCTTCTCGGTCTACTTTTCAACTGCCGACACCTCTCGCGCTTCTCTTCAAGTCCCGACTCCTAGCGCTCTTATTACCAACTCCCAACTCCTCTCACTCTTCTTCTTAACTCCCGACTCCTCTCGTGCTTCTCACCAAGTCCCGACTCCTCTCGCTCTGCTCTTCACACCAGACTCCTCTCCCTCTTCTCTTCAACTCCTACTCCACTCGCTCTTCTCACCAACTCCCGACTCCTCTCGCGCCTCTCTTCAACTCCTGACTCCCCTCGGGCTTCGCACCAACTCCCGACTCCTCTAGTGCTTCTCTTCAACTCTCGACTCCTTTTGCTCTTCTCTTCAACTCCAGACTCCTCTCGCACTTCTCTTCAACTCGCGACTCCTCTCGCGCTTCTCTTCAACTCTCGACTCCTTTCGCTCTTCTCTTCAACTCCAGACTCCTCTCGCACTTCTCTTCAACTCCTGACTACTCTCGCTCTTCTCTTCAACTCCTGACTCCTCTCGCACTTCTCTTGAACTCCCAACTCCTCTCACGCTTCTCACCAACTCCCGACTCCTCTCGCTCATCCCTTCAACTCCCGACTCCTCTCGCTCTTCTCTTCAACCTCCGACTCCTCTTGCACTTCTCACCAAATCCCGATTCCTCTCTCTCTTCTCTTCAACACCCGACTCTTCTCGGTCTACTCTTCAACTGCCGACGCCTCTCGTGCTTCTCTTCAAGTCCCGACTCCTAGCGCTCTTCTCTTCAAATCCCGACTCCTCTCACTCTTCTCTTCAACTCCCGACTCCTCTCACTCTTCTCTTCAACTCCCGACTCCTCTCGCTCTTCTATTCAAATCCCGACTCCTGTCCCTCTTCTCTTCAACTCCCGACTCCTCTCACTCTTCTCTTCAACTCCCGACTCCTCTCGCTCTTCTCTTCAACTCCCAACTACTCTCGTGCTTCTCTTCAACTCCCGACTCCTCTCGCGCTTCTCTTCAACTCCCGACTCCTCTCGTGCTTCTCACCAACTCCCGACTCGTTTCTTGCTTCTCACCAACTCCTGACTCCTCTCGCTCTTCTCTTCAACTCCCAAGTCCTCTCGCGCTTCTCTTCAACACCCGACTCCTCTCGCGCTTCTCTTCAACTCCCAACTCATCTCGCGCTTCTCACTAACTCCCGACCCCTCTCGCTCTTCCCTACAACTGCCGACTCTTCTCGGTCTACTCTTCAACTGAAGTCTACTCTCGCATTTCTCTTCAACTCCCCACTACTCTCACTCTTCTCTTCTCTCCCGACACCACTCGCTCTTCTCTTCAACTCACGACTCTTCTCGTACTTCTCACCAACTCCCGACTCCTCCCACGCTTCTCTTCAACTCCCGACTCCTCTCCTGCTTCCCTCCAACTCCTGACTCCTCTCGTGCTTCTCTTCAACTCCCGACTCCTCTCGCTCTTCTCTTCAACACCCGACTCCTCTCTCGCTTCTCTTCAACTCGCGACTACTCTCGCGTTTCTCTTCAACTCCCCACTACTCTCACTCTTCTCTTCAAATCCTGACACCACTCGCTCTTATCTTCAAATCCCGAATCCTCTCGCGCTTCTCTTCAACTCCCGACTCCTCTCGCTCTTCTCTTCAACTCCCGACTACTCTCGTGCTTCTCTTCAACTCCCGACTCCTCTCGCGCTTCTCTTCAACTCCCGACTCCTCTCGTGCTTCTCACCAACTCCCGACTTGTTTCTTGCTTCTCACCAACTCCTGACTCCTCTCGCTCTTCTCTTCAACTCCCAAGTCCTCTCGCGCTTCTCTTCAACTCCCGACTCCTCTCGCGCTTCTCTTCAACTCCCAACTCATCTCGCGCTTCTCACCAACTCCCGACCCCTCTCGCTCTTCCCTACAACTACCGACTCTTCTCGGTCTACTCTTCAACTGAAGTCTACTCTCGCATTTCTCTTCAACTCCCCACTACTCTCACTCTTCTCTTCAAATCCCGACACCACTCGCTCTTCTCTTCAACTCACGACTCTTCTCGTACTTCTCACCAACTCCCGACTCCTCCCACGCTTCTCTTCAACTCCCGACTCCTCTCCTGCTTCCCTCCAACTCCTGACTCCTCTCGCGCTTCTCTTCAACTCCCGACTCCTCTCGCTCTTCTCTTCAACACCCGACTCCTCTCTCGCTTCTCTTCAACTCGCGACTACTCTCGCGTTTCTCTTCAACTCCCCACTACTCTCACTCTTCTCTTCAAATCCCGACACCACTCGCTCTTCTCTTCAACTCCCGAATCCTCTCGCGCTTCTGACCAACTCTGAACTGCTCTCGCTCTTCTCTTCAACTCCCAACTCTTCTCGTACTTCTCACCAACTCCCGACTCCTCTCACGCTTCTCTTCAACTCCCGACTCCTCTCCTGCTTCCCTCCAACTCCTGACTCCTCTCGCTCTTCTCTTCAACACCCGACTCCTCTCACTCTTCTCTTCAACTCCTGTCTCCTCTCGTGCTTCTCACCAACACCCGACTCCTCTCGCTCATCTCTTCAACTCCCGACTCCTCTCGCGCTTCTCACCAACTCCTGACTCCTCTCGCTCTTCTCTTGAACTCCCGGCTCTTCTCGGTCTACTCTTCAACTGCCGACTCTTCTCGCGCTTCTCTTCATCTCCCAACTAATCTCACTCTCTCTTCAACTCCCAACTCCTCTCACGCTTGTCTTCTAATCCCAACTCCTCTCCTACTTCCCTCCAACTCCCGACTCCTCTCGTGTTTCTCTTCAACTCCCGACCTCTTTCACTCTTCTCTTCAAAACCCGACTCCTCTCTTGCTTCTCTTCAACTCCCGACTCCTCTCGCGCTTCATTTCAACTCCCGATTCCTCTCGCACGTCTCATCAACGCCCAACTCCTCTCGCGCTTCTCTTCAACTCCCGACTCCTCTCGCTCTTCTCACCAACTCCTGACTCCTCTCGCTCTTCTCTTCAATCCCCAACACCTCTCGGGCTTCTCTTCAACTCCCGACTCCTGTCGCGCTTCTCTTAAACTCCCGACTCCTCTCGTGCTTCTCTTCAACTCCCGATTCCTCTCGTTCTTCTCTTCAACACCCGACTCTTCTCGGTCTACTCTCAACTGCGGACACCTCTCGCGCTTCTCTTCAACTCCCGACTCCTCTCGCGCTTCTATTCAACTCCTGACTCCTCTCGCGCTTCTCTTCTACTTCCAACTCCTCTCGCGCTTCTCTACAACTCCTGTCTCCTTTCACGCTTCGCTTCAACTCACGACTCCTCTCGCTCTTCTCTTCAACTCCCGACTCCTCTCGCTCTTCTCTTCAACTCTTGATTCCTCTCGCGCTGCGTACCGACTCCCGACTCCTCTCGCGCTTCTCACCAACTCCCGACTCCTCTCACTCATCTCTTCAACTCCCGACTCCTCTCGGGCTTCTCTTCAACCTCCGACTCCTCTCGCGCTTCTCACCAACTCGCGATTCCAAACGGACTTCTCTTCAACACCCGACTCTTTTCGGTCTACTCTTCAACTCCCAACTCCTCGCACTCTTATCAGCTACTCCCTACTCCTCTCACTCTTCTTTTTAACTCCCGACTCCTCTCGTGCTTCTCACCAAGTCCCGACTCCTCTCGCTATACACTTCAACTCCCGACTCCTCTCGCACCTCTCTTCAACTCCTGACTCCTCTCGGGCTTCTCACCAACTCCCGACTCCTCTCGCGCTTCTCTTCAACTCTCGACTCCTCTCGCTCTTCTCTTAAACTCCCGACTCCTCTCGCGCTTCTCTTCAACTCCTGACTACTCTCGCGTTTCTCTTCAACTCCCCACTACTCTCACTCTTCTCCTCAAATCCCGACACCACTCGCTCTTCTCTTCAACTCCCGAATCCTCTCGCGCTTCTCTTCAACTCCCAACTTCTCTAGCTCTTCTCTTCAACTCCCGACTACTCTCGTGCTTCTCTTCACTCCCGACTCCTCTCGCGCTTCTCTTCAACTCCCGACTCCTCTCGTGCTTCTCACCAACTCCCGACTCGTTTCTTGCTTCTCACCAACTCCTGACTCCTCTCGCTCTTCTCTTCAACTCCCAAGTCCTCTCGCGCTTCTCTTCAACTCCCGACTCCTCTCGCGCTTCTCTTCAACTCCCAACTCATCTCGCGCTTCTCACCAACTCCCGACGCCTCTCGCTCTTCCCTACAACTGCCGACTCTTCTCGGTCTACTCTTCAACTGAAGTCTACTCTCGCATTTCTCTTCAACTCCCCACTACTCTCACTCTTCTCTTCAAATCCCGACACCACTCGCTCTTCTCTTCAACTCACGACTCTTCTCGTACTTCTCACCAACTCCCGACTCATCCCACGCTTCTCTTCAACTCCCGACTCCTCTCCTGCTTCCCTCCAACTCCTGACTCCTCTCGCGCTTCTCTTCAACTCCCGACTCCTCTCGCTCTTCTTTTCAACACCCGACTCCTCTCTCGCTTCTCTTCAACTCGCGACTACTCTCGCGTTTCTCTTCAACTCCCCACTACTCTCACTCTTCTCTTCAAATCCCGACACCACTCGCTCTTCTCTTCAACTCCCGAATCCTCTCGCGCTTCTCACCAACTCTGAACTGCTCTCGCTCTTCTCTTCAACTCCCGACTCTTCTCGTACTTCTCACCAACTCCCGACTCCTCTCTTTCTCTCTTCAACTCCCGACACCTCTCACGCTTCTCTTCAACTCCCGACTCCTCTCCTGCTTCCCTCCAACTCCTGACTCCTCTCGCTCTTCTCTTCAACACCCGACTCCTCTCCCTCTTCTCTTCAACTCCCGACTCCTCTCGCGCTTCTCACCAACTCCTGACTCCTCTCGCTCTTCTCTTGAACTCCCGGCTCTTCTCGGTCTACTCTTCAACTGCCGACTCTTCTCGCGCTTCTCTTCATCTCCCGACTAATCTCACTCTCTCTTCAACTCCCGACTCCTCTCACGCTTGTCTTCTAATCCCAACTCCTCTCCTACTTCCCTCCAACTCCCAACTCCTCTCGTGTTTCTCTTCAACTCCCGACCTCTTTCACTCTTCTCTTCAAAACCCGACTCCTCTCTTGCTTCTCTTCAACTCCCGACTCCTCTCGCGCTTCATTTCAACTCCCGATTCCTCTCGCACGTCTCATCAACGCCCAACTCCTCTCGCGCTTCTCTTCAACTCCCGACTCCTCTCGCTCTTCTCACCAACTCCTGACTCCTCTCGCTCTTCTCTTCAATCCCCAACACCTCTCGGGCTTCTCTTCAACTCCCGACTCCTGTCGCGCTTCTCTTAAACTCCCGACTCCTCTCGTGCTTCTCTTCAACTCCCGATTCCTCTCGTTCTTCTCTTCAACACCCGACTCTTCTCGGTCTACTCTCAACTGCGGACACCTCTCGCGCTTCTCTTCAACTCCCGACTCCTCTCGCGCTTCTATTCAACTCCTGACTCCTCTCGCGCTTCTCTTCTACTTCCAACTCCTCTCGCGCTTCTCTACAACTCCTGTCTCCTTTCACGCTTCGCTTCAACTCCTGACTCCTCTCGCTCTTCTCTTCAACTCCCGACTCCTCTCGCTCTTCTGTTCAACTCTTGATTCCTCTCGCGCTGCGTACCGACTCCCGACTCCTCTCGTGCTTCTCACCAACTCCCGACTCCTCTCACTCATCTCTTCAACTCCCGACTCCTCTCGGGCTTCTCTTCAACCTCCGACTCCTCTCGCGCTTCTCACCAACTCGCGATTCCACTCGGACTTCTCTTCAACACCCGACTCTTCTCGGTCTACTCTTCAACTCCCGACTCCTCGCACTCTTATTAGCTACTCCCTACTCCTCTCACTCTTCTTTTCAACTCCCGACTCCTCTCGTGCTTCTCACCAAGTCCCGACTCCTCTCGCTATACACTTCAACTCCCGACTCCTCTCGCACCTCTCTTCAACTCCTGACTCCTCTCGGGCTTCTCACCAACTCCCGACTCCTCTCGCGCTTCTCTTCAACTCTCGACTCCTCTCGCTCTTCTCTTAAACTCCCGACTCCTCTCGCGCTTCTCTTCAGCTCCTGACTACTCTCGCTCTTCTCTTCAACTCCCTACTCCTCTCGCACTTCTCTTGAACTCCCAACTCCTCTCACGCTTCTCACCATCTCCCGACTCCTCTCGCTCATCCCTTCAACTCCCGACTCCTCTCGCTCTTCTCTTCAACCTCCGACTCCTCTCGCACTTCTCACCAAATCCCGATTCCTCTCTCTCTTCTCTTCAACACCCGACTCTTCTCGGTCTACTCTTCAACTGCCGACGCATCTCGTGCTTCTCTTCAAGTCCCGACTCCTAGCGCTCTTCTCTTCAAATCCCGACTCCTCTCACTCTTCTCTTCAACTCCCGACTCCTCTCACTCTTCTCTTCAACTCCCGACTCCTCTCGCGCTTCTCTTCAACCTCCGACTCCTCTCGCGCTTCTCACCAACTCCCGATTCCACTCGGACTTAGCTTCAACACCCGACTCTTCTCAGTCTACTCTTCAACTGCCGACGCCTCTCGCGCTTCTCTTCAACTCCTGACTCCTCGCGCTCTTATCAGCAACTCCCTACTCCTCTCACTCTTCTTTTTAACTCCCAACTCCTCTCGTGCTTCTCACCAAGTCCCGACTCCTCTCGCTATACACTTCATTTCCTGACTCCTCACGCGCCTCTCTTCAACTCCTGACTCCTCTCGGGCTTCTCACCAAGTCCCGACTCCTCTCGCACTTCTCTTCAACTCCCGACACCTCTCACAATTCTCTTCAACTCCCGACTCCTCGCGCTCTTATCAGCAACTCCCTACTCCTCTCACTCTTCTTTTTAACTCCCGACTCCTCTCGTGCTTCTCACCAAGTCCCGACTCCTCTCGCTATACACTTCAACTCCTGACTCCTCTCGCGCTTCTCTTCAACTCTCGACTCCTATCGCTCTTCTCTTAATCTCCCGACTCCTCTCGCGCTTCTCTTCAACTCCTGACTACTCTCGCTCTTCTCTTCAACTCCCTACTCCTCTCGCACTTCTCTTGAACTCCCAACTCCTCTCGCGCTTCTCACCAACTCCTGACTCCGCTCGGTCATCTCTTCAACTCCCGACTCCTATCGCTCTTCTCTTCAACCTCCGACTCCTCTCGCGCTTCTCACCAACTCCCGATTCCTCTCGCTCTTCTCTTCAACACCTGAATCTTCTCGGTCTACTCTTCAACTGCCGACGCCTCTCGCGCTTCTCTTCAAGTCCCTACTCCTAGCGCTCTTATTACCAACTCCCAACTCCTCTCAATCTTCTTCTTAACTCCCGACTCCTCTCGTGCTTCTCACCAAGTCCCGACTCCTCTCGCTCTGCTCTTCACACCAGACTCCTCTCGCACTTCTCTTCAACTCGCGACTCCTCTCGCGCTTCTCTTCAACTCTCGATTCCTTTCGCTCTTCTCTTCAACTCCAGGCTCCTCTCGCACTTCTCTTCAACTCCCGACTATTCTCGCTCTTCTCTTCAACTCCCGACTCCTCTTGCGCTTCTCTTCAACTCTCGACTCCTTTCGCTCTTCTCTGCAACTGCAGACTCCTCTCGCGCTTCTCTTCAACTCTCAACTCCTGTCGCTCTTCTCTTCAACTCCATACTCCTCTCGCACTTCTCTTCAACTCCCGACTACTCTCGCTCTTCTCTTCAACTCCCGACTCCTCTCGCGCTTCTCTTCAACTCTTGATTCCTCTCGCGCTGCGCACCGACTCCTGACTCCTCTCGCGCTTCTCACCAACTCCCGACTCCTCTCGCTCATCTCTTCAACTCCCGACTCCTCTCGGGCTTCTCTTCAACTCTCGACTCCTTTCGCTCTTCTCTTCAACTGCAGACTCCTCTCGCGCTTCTCTTCAACTCTCGACTCCTTTCGCTCTTCTCTTCAACTCCAGACTCCTCTCGCACTTCTCTTCCACTCCTGACTATTCTCGCTCTTCTCTTCAACTCCCGACTCATCTTGCGTTCTCTTCAACTCTCGACTCCTTTCGCTCTTCTCTTCAACTCCATACTCCTCTCGCACTTCTCTTCAACTCCCGACTACTCTCGCTCTTCTCTTCAACTCCCGACTCCTGTCGCGCTTCTCTTTAACTCCCGACTCCTCTCGTGCTTCTCTTCAACTCCCGATTCCTCTCGTTCTTCTCTTCAACACCCGACTCTTCTCGGTCTACTCTCAACTGCGGACACCTCTCGCGCTTCTCTTCAACTCCCGACTCCTCTCGCGCTTCTATTCAACTCCTGACTCCTCTCGCTCTTCTCTTCAACTCCCGACTCCTCTCGCTCTTCTCTTCAACTCTTGATTCATCTCGCGCTGCGCACCGACTCCCGACTCCTCTCGCGCTTCTCACCAACTCCCGACTCCTCTCACTCATCTCTTCAACTCCCGAATCCTCTCGGGCTTCTCTTCAACCTCCGACTCCTCTCGCGCTTCTCACCAACTCGCGATTCCACTCGGACTTCTCTTCAACACCCGACTCTTCTCGGTCTACTCTTCAACTCCCGACACCTCGCACCCTTATCAGCTACTCCCTACTCCTCTCACTCTTCTTTTTAACTCCCGAATGCTCTCGTGCTTCTCACCAAGTCCCAACTCCTCTCGCTATACACTTCAACTCCCGACTCCTCTCGCACCTCTCTTCAACTCCTGACTCCTCTCGGGCTTCTCACCAACTCCCGACTGCTCTCGCGCTTCTCTTCAACTCTCGACTCCTCCCGCTCTTCTCTTAAACTCCCGACTCCTCTCGCGCTTCTCTTCAACTCCTGACTACTCTCGCTCTTCTCTTCAACTCCTTACTCCTCTCACACCTCTAATGAACTCCCAACTCCTCTCACGCTTCTCACCAAGTCCCGACTCCTCTCGCTATACACTTCAACTCCCGACTCCTCTCGCACCTCTCTTCAACTCCTGACTCCTCTCGGGCTTCTCACCAACTCCCGACTCCTCTCGCGCTTCTCTTCAACTCTCGACTCCTCTCGCTCTTCTCTTAAACTCCCGACTCCTCTCGCGCTTCTCTTCAACTCCTGACTACTCTCGCTCTTCTCTTCAACTCCCTACTCCTCTCGCACTTCTCTTGAACTCCCAACTCCTCTCACGCTTCTCACCAACTCCCGACTCCTCTCGCTCATCCCTTCAACTCCCGACTCCTCTCGCTCTTCTCTTCAACCTCCGACTCCTCTCACACTTCTCACCAAATCCCGATTCCTCTCTCTCTTCTCTTCAACACCCGACTCTTCTCGGTCTACTCTTCAACTGCCGACACCTCTCGTGCTTCTCTTCAAGTCCCGACTCCTAGCGCTCTTCTCTTCAAATCCCGACTCCTCTCACTCTTCTCTTCAACTCCCGACTCCTCTCGCTCTTCTATTCAAATCCCGACTCCTGTCACTCTTCTCTTCAACTCCCGACTCCTCTCACTCTTCTCTTCAAATCACGACACCACTCGCTCTTCTCTTCAACTCACGACTCTTCTCGTACTTCTCACCAACTCCCAACTCCTCCCACGCTTCTCTTCAACTCCCGACTCCTCTCCTGCTTCCCTCCAACTCCTGACTCCTCTAGCGCTTCTCTTCAACTCCCGACTCCTCTCGCTCTTCTCTTCAACACCTGACTCCTCTCTCGCTTCTCTTCAACTCGCGACTACTCTCGCGTTTCTCTTCAACTCCCCATTACTCTCACTCTTCTCTTCAAATCCCGACACCACTCGCTCTTCTCTTCAACTCCCGAATCCTCTCGCGCTTCTCTTCAACTCCCGACTCCTCTCGCTCTTCTCTTCAACTCCCGACTACTCTCGTGCTTCTCTTCAACTCCCGACTCCTCTCGCGCTTCTCTTCAACTCCCGACTCCTCTCGTGCTTCTCACCAACTCCCGACTCGTTTCTTGCTTCTCACCAACTCCTGACTCCTCTCGCTCTTCTCTTCAACTCCCAAGTCCTCTCGCACTTCTCTTCAACTCCCGACTCCTCTCGCGCGTCTCTTCAACTCCCATCTCATCTCGCGCTTCTCACCAACTCCCGACCCCTCTCGCTCTTCCCTACAACTGCCGACTCTTCTCGGTCTACTCTTCAACTGAAGTCTACTCTCGCATTTCTCTTCAACTCCCCACTACTCTCACTCTTCTCTTCAAATCCCGACACCACTCGCTTTTCTCTTCAACTCACGACTCTTCTCGTACTTCTCACCAACTCCCGACTCCTCCCACGCTTCTCTTCAACTCCCGACTCCTCTCCTGCTTCCCTCCAACTCCTGACTCCTCTCGCGCTTCTCTTCAACTCCCGACTCCTCTCGCTCTTCTCTTCAACACCCGACTCCTCTCTCGCTTCTCTTCAACTCGCGACTACTCTCGCGTTTCTCTTCAACTCCCCACTACTCTCACTCTTCTCTTCAAATCCCGACACCACTCGCTCTTCTCTTCAACTCCCGAATCCTCTCGCGCTTCTCACCAACTCTGAACTGCTCTCGCTCTTCTCTTCAACTCCCGACTCTTCTCGTACTTCTCACCAACTCCCGACTCCTCTCTTTCTCTCTTCAACTCCCGACACCTCTCACGCTTCTCTTCAACTCCCGACTCCCCTCCTGCTTCCCTCCAACTCCTGACTCCTCTCGCTCTTCTCTTCAACACCCGACTCCTCTCACTCTTCTCTTCAACTCCTGTCTCCTCTCGTGCTTCTCACCAACACCCGACTCCTCTCGCTCATCTCTTCAACTCCCGACTCCTCTCGCTCATCTCTTCAACTCCCGACTCCTCTCGGGCTTCTCACCAACTCCCGACTCCTCTCGCTCTTCTCTTGAACTCCCGGCTCTTCTCGGTCTACTCTTCAACTGCCGACTCTTCTCGCGCTTCTCTTCATCTCCCGACTAATCTCACTCTCTCTTCAACTCCCAACTCCTCTCACGCTTGTCTTCTAATCCCAACTCCTCTCCTACTTCCCTCCAACTCCCGACTCCTCTCGTGTTTCTCTTCAACTCCCGACCTCTTTCACTCTTCTCTTCAAAACCCGACTCCTCTCTTGCTTCTCTTCAACTCCCGACTCCTCTCGCGCTTCATTTCAACTCCCGATTCCTCTCGCACGTCTCATCAACGCCCAACTCCTCTCGCGCTTCTCTTCAACTCCCGACTCCTCTCGCTCTTCTCACCAACTCCTGACTCCTCTCGCTCTTCTCTTCAATCCCCAACACCTCTCGGGCTTTTCTTCAACTCCCGACTCCTGTCGCTCTTCTCTTAAACACCCGACTCCTCTCATGCTTCTCTTCAACTCCCGATTCCTCTCGTTCTTCTCTTCAACACCCGACTCTTCTCGGTCTAGTCTCAACTGCGGACACCTCTCGCGCTTCTCTTCAACTCCCGACTACTCTCGCGCTTCTATTCAACTCCTTACTCCTCTCACGCTTCTCTTCTACTTCCAACTCCTCTCGCGCTTCTCTACAACTCCTGTCTCCTTTCACGCTTCGCTTCAACTCCCGACTCCTCTCGCTCTTCTCTTCAACTCCCGACTCCTCTCGCTCTTCTCTTCAACTCTTGATTCCTCTCGCGCTGCGCACCGACTCCCGACTCCTCTCGCGCTTCTCACCAACTCCCGACTCCTCTCACTCATCTCTTCAACTCCCGACTCCTCTCGGGCTTCTCTTCAACCTCCGACTCCTCTCGCGCTTCTCACCAACTCGCGATTCCACTCGGACTTCTCTTCAACACCCGACTCTTCTCGGTCTACTCTTCAACTCCCGACTCCTCGCACTCTTATCAGCTACTCCCTACTCCTCTCACTCTTCTTTTTAACTCCCGACTCCTCTCGTGCTTCTCACCAAGTCCCGAATCCTCTCGCTATACACTTCAACTCCCGACTCCTCTCGCACCTCTCTTCAACTCCTGACTCCTCTCGGGCTTCTCACCAACTCCCGACTGCTCTCGCGCTTCTCTTCAACTCTCGACTTCTGTCGCTCTTCTCTTAAACTCCCGAAGCCTCTCGCGCTTCTCTTCAACTCCTGACTACTCTCGCTCTTCTCTTCAACTCCCTACTCCTCTCACACTTCTCTTGAACTCCCAACTCCTCTCACGCTTCTCACCAAGTCCCGACTCCTCTCGCTATACACTTCAACTCCCGACTCCTCTCGCACCTCTCTTCAACTCCTGACTCCTCTCGGGCTTCTCACCAACTCCCGACTGCTCTCGCGCTTCTCTTCAACTCTCGACTCCTCTCGCTCTTCTCTTAAACTCCCGACTCCTCTCGCGCTTCTCTTCATCTCCTGACTACTCTCGCTCTTCTCTTCAACTCCCTACTCCTCTCGCACTTCTCTTGGACTCCCAACTCCTCTCACGCTTCTCACCAACTCCCGACTCCTCTCGCTCATCCCTTCAACTCCCGACTCCTCTCGCTCTTCTCTTCAACCTCCGACTCCTCTCGCACTTCTCACCAAATCCCGATTCCTCTCTCTCTTCTCTTCAACACCCGACTCTTCTCGGTCTACTCTTCAACTGCCGACGCCTCTCGTGCTTCTCTTCAAGTCCCGACTCCTAGCGCTCTTCTCTTCAAATCCCGACTCCTCTCACTCTTCTCTTCAACTCCCGACTCCTCTCACTCTTCTCTTCAACTCCCGACTCCTCTCGCTCTTCTATTCAAATCCCGACTCCTGTCAGTCTTCCCTTCAACTCCCGACTCCTCTCACTCTTTTCTTCAACTCCCGACTCCTCCCGCGCTTCTCTTCAACTCCCGACTCCTCTCGCTCTTCTCTTCAACTCCCGACTACTCTCATGCTTCTCTTCAACTCCCGACTCCTCTCGCGCTTCTCTTCAACTCCCGACTCCTCTCGTGCTTCTCTTCAACTCCCGACTCGTTTCTTGCTTCTCACCAACTCCTGACTCCTCTCGCTCTTCTCTTCAACTCCCAAGTCCTCTCGCGCTTCTCTTCAACTCCCGACTCCTCTCGCGCTTCTCTTCAACTCCCAACTCATCTCGCGCTTCTCACCAACTCCCGACCCCTCTCGCTCTTCCCTACAACTGCCGACTCTTCTCGGTCTACTCTTCAACTGAAGTCTACTCTCGCATTTCTCTTCAACTCCCCACTACTCTCACTCTTCTCTTCAAATCCCGACACCACTCGCTCTTCTCTTCAACTCACGACTCTTCTCGTACTTCTCACCAACTCCCGACTCCTCCCACGCTTCTCTTCAACTCCCGACTCCTCTCCTGCTTCCCTCCAACTCCTGACTCCTCTCGCGCTTCTCTTCAACTCCCGACTCCTCTCGCTCTTCTCTTCAACACCCGACTCCTCTCTCGCTTCTCTTCAACTCGCGACTACTCTCGCGTTTCTCTTCAACTCCCCACTACTCTCACTCTTCTCTTCAAATCCCGACACCGCTCGCTCTTCTCTTCAACTCCCGAATCCTCTCGCGCTTCTCACCAACTCTGAACTGCTCTCGCTCTTCTCTTCAAGTCCCGACTCTTCTCGTACTTCTCACCAACTCCCGACTCCTCTCTTTCTCTCTTCAACTCCCGACACCTCTCACGCTTCTCTTCAACTCCCGACTCCTCTCCTGCTTCCCTCCAACTCCTGACTCCTCTCGCTCTTCTCTTCAACACCCGACTCCTCTCACTCTTCTCTTCAACTCCTGTCTCCTCTCGTGCTTCTCACCAACACCCGACTCCTCTCGCTCATCTCTTCAACTCCCGACTCCTCTCGTGCTTCTCTTCAACTCCCGATTCCTCTCGTTCTTCTCTTCAACACCCGACTCTTCTCGGTCTACTCTCAACTGCGGACACCTCTCGCGCTTCTCTTCAACTCCCGACTCCTCTCGCGCTTCTATTCAACTCCTGACTCCTCTCGCGCTTCTCTTCTACTTCCAACTCCTCTCGCGCTTCTCTACAACTCCTATCTCCTTTCACGCTTCGCTTCAACTCCGGACTCCTCTCGCTCTTCTCTTCAAATCCCGACTCCTCTCACTCTTCTCTTCACCTCCCGACTCCTCTCGCACTTCTCTTCAACTCGCGACTCCTCTCGCTCTTCTCTTTAACTCCCGACTACTCTCGCGCTTCTATCCAACTCCTGACTCCTCTCGCGCTTCTCTTCAACTCCCGACTCCTCTCGCTCTTCTCTTCAACTCCCGACTCCTCTCACTCTTCTCTTCAACTCCCGCCTCCTCTCGCACTTCTCTTCAACTCCCGACTCCTCTCGCTCTTCTCTTTAACTCCCGACTACTCTCGCGCTTCTATTCAACTCCTGACTCCTCTCGCGTTTCTCTTCAACTCCCGACTCCTTTCGCACTTCTCTTCAACTCCCGACTCCTCTCGCTCTTCTCTTTAACTCCCGACTACTCTCGCGCTTCTATCCAACTCCTGACTCCTCTCGCGCTTCTCTTCAACTCCCGACTCCTCTCGCTCTTCTCTTCAACTCCCGACTCCTCTCACTCTTCTCTTCAACTCCCGACTCCTCTCCCACTTCTCTTCAACTCCCGACTCCTCTCGCTCTTCTCTTTAACTCCAAACTACTCTCGCGCTTCTATTCAACTCCTGACTCCTCTCGCGCTTCTCTTCAACTCCCGACTCCTCTCGCTCTTCTCTTCAACTCCCGACTCCTCTCACTCTTCTCTTCAACTCCCGACTCCTCTCGCACTTCTCTTCAACTCCCGACCCCTCTCGATCTGCCCTTCAACTGCCAACTCTTCTCGGTCTACTCTTCAACTGAAGACTACTCTCATGTTTCTCTTCAACTCCCAACACCACTCGCTCTTCTCTTCAAATCCCGAATCCTCTCGCACTTCTCACCAACTCCCGACTCCTCTCGCGCTTTTCACCAACTCTGAACTGCTCTCGCTCTTCTCTTCAACTCCCGACTCTTCTCGTACTTCTCACCAACTCCCGACTCCTCTCGCTCTTCTCTTCAACTCCCGGCTCTTCTCGGTTTACTCTTCAACTGCCGACTCTTCTCGCGCTTCTCTTCAACTCCCGACTACTCTCTCTCTCTCTTCAACTCCCGACACCTCTCACGCTTCTCTTCAACTCCCGACTCCTCTCCTGCTTCCCTACAACTCCTGACTACTCTCGCGCTTCTCTTCAAATCCTGACTCCTCTCCTGCTTCCCTACAACTCCTGAGTCCTCTTGCGCTTCTCTTCAACTCGCGACTCCTCTCGCTCTTCTCTTCAACTCCTGACTCCTCTCGCGCTTCTCTTCAACTCCCGACTCCTCTCGCTCTTCTCTTCAACACCCGACTCCTCTCTCGCTTCTCTTCAACTCGCGACTCCTCTCGCTCTTCTCTTCAGCTCCTGACTCCTCTCGCGCTTCTCACCAACACCCGACTCCTCTCGCTCATATCTTCAACTCCCGACTCCTCTCGCGCTTCTCTTCCACTCCCGACTCCACTCGCGCTTCTCTTCATCTCCCGACTCCTCTCGCGCCTCTCACCAACTCCCGACTCCTCTCGCTCTTCTCTTGAACTTCGGCTCTTCACGGTCTACACTTCGACTGCCGACTCTTCTCGCACTTCTCTTCATCTCCCGACTACTCTAGCTCTCTCTTCAACACCCGACTCCTCTCACGCTTGTCTTCAAATCCCGACTCCTCTCTTACTTCCCTCCAACTCCCGACTCCTCTCGTGCTTCTCTTCAACTCCCGACCTCTTTTGCTCTTCTCTTCAACACCCGATTCCTCTCTTGCTTCTCTTCAACACCCGACTCCTCTCGCGCTTATCTTCAACTCCCGACTCCTCCCGCACTTTTCACCAACTCCTGACTCTTCTCGCGCTTCTCACCAACACCCAAACCTTCTCGGTCTTCTCAGCAACTCGCGACTCCTCTCGCGCTTCTCACCGAATCTCGACTCCTCTCACACTTCTCTTCAACTCCCAACTCCTCTCGCGCTTCTCTTCAACTCCCGACTCCTCTCGTGCTTCTCACCAACTCCCGACTCGTTTCTTGCTTCTCACCAACTCCTGACTCCTCTCGCTCTTCTCTTCAACTCCCAAGTCCTCTCGCGCTTCTCTTCAACACCCGACTCCTCTCGCGCTTCTCTACAACTCCCAACTCATCTCGCGCTTCTCACCAACTCCCGACCCCTCTCGCTCTTCCCTACAACTGCCGACTCTTCTCGGTCTACTCTTCAACTGAAGTCTACTCTCGCATTTCTCTTCAACTCCCCACTACTCTCACTCTTCTCTTCAAATCCCGACACCACTCGCTCTTCTCTTCAACTCACGACTCTTCTCGTACTTCTCACCAACTCCCGACTCCTCTCGTTCTCTCTTCAACTCCCGACACCTCCCACGCTTCTCTTCAACTCCCGACTCCTCTCGCTCTTCTCTTCAACACCCGACTCCTCTCTCGCTTCTCTTCAACTCGCGACTACTCTCGCGTTTCTCTTCAACTCCCCACTACTCTCACTCTTCTCTTCAAATCCCGACACCACTCGCTCTTCTCTTCAACTCCCGAATCCTCTCGCGCTTCTCACCAACTCTGAACTGCTCTCGCTCTTCTCTTCAACCCCCGACTCTTCTCGTACTTCTCACCAACTCCCGACTCCTCTCGTTCTCTCTTCAACTCCCGACACCTCTCACGCTTCTCTTCAACTCCCGACTCCTCTCCTGCTTCCCTCCAACTCCTGACTCCTCTCGCTTTTCTCTTCAACACCCGACTCCTCTCACTCTTCTCTTCAACTCCTGTCTCCTCTCGTGCTTCTCACCAACACCCGACTCCTCTCGCTCATCTCTTCAACTCCCGACTCCTCTCGCGCTTCTCACCAACTCCCGAATCCTCTCGCTCTTCTCTTGAACTCCCGGCTCTTCTCGGTCTACTCTTCAACTGCCGACTCTTCTCGCGCTTCTCTTCATCTCCCGACTAATCTCACTCTCTCTTCAACTCCCGACTCCTCTCACGCTTGTCTTCTAATCCCAACTCCTCTCCTACTTCCCTCCAACTCCCGACTCCTCTCGTGTTTCTCTTCAACTCCCGACCTCTTTCACTCTTCTCTTCAACTCCCGACTCCTCTCGCGCTTCATTTCAACTCCTGATTCCTCTCGCACGTCTCATCAACGCCCAACTCCACTCGCGCTTCTCTTCAACTCCCGACTCCTCTCGCTCTTCTCACCAACTCCTGACTCCTCTCGCTCTTCTCTTCAATCCCCAACACCTCTCGGGCTTCTCTTCAACTCCCGACTCCTGTCGCGCTTCTCTTAAACTCCCGACGCCTCTCGTTCTTCTCTTCAACACCCGATTCTTCTCGGTCTACTCTCAACTGCGGACACCTCTCGCGCTTCTCTTCAACTCCCGACTCCTCTCGTGCTTCTATTCAACTCCTGACTCCTCTCGCGCTTCTCTTCTACTCCTGTCTGCTTTCACGCTTCGCTTCAACTCCCGACTCCTCTCGCTCTTCTCTTCAAATCCCGACTCCTCTCACTCTTCTCTTCAACTCCCGACTCCTCTCGCTCTTCTCTTTAACTCCCGACTACTCTCGCGCTTCTATTCAACTCCTGACTCCTCTCGCGCTTCTCTTCAACTCCCGACTCCTCTCGCTCTTCTCTTCAACTCCCGACTCCTCTCACTCTTCTCTTCAACTCCCGACTCCTCTCGCACTTCTCTTCAACTCCCGACTCCTCTCGCTCTTCTCTTTAACTCCCGACTACTCTCGCGCTTCTATTCAACTCCTGACTCCTCTCGCGTTTCTCTTCAACTCCCGACTCCTCTCGCAGTTCTCTTCAACTCCCGACTCCTCTCGCTCTTCTCTTTAACTCCCGACTACTCTCGCGCTTCTATCCAACTCCTGACTCCTCTCGCGCTTCTCTTCAACTCCCGGCTCTTCTCGGTTTACTCTTCAACTGCCGACTCTTCTCGCGCTTCTCTTCAACTCCCGACTACTCTCTCTCTCTCTTCAACTCCCGACACCTCTCACGCTTCTCTTCAACTCCCGACTCCTCTCCTGCTTCCCTACAACTCCTGACTACTCTCGCGCTTCTCTTCAACTCCTGACTCCTCTCCTGCTTCCCTACAACTCCTGAGTCCTCTTGCGCTTCTCTTCAACTCGCGACTCCTCTCGCTCTTCTCTTCAACTCCTGACTCCTCTCGCGCTTCTCTTCAACTCCCGACTCCTCTCGCTCTTCTCTTCAACACCCGACTCCTCTCTCGCTTCTCTTCAACTCACGACTCATCTCGCTCTTCTCTTCAGCTCCTGACTCCTCTCGCGCTTCTCACCAACACCCGACTCCTCTCGCTCATATCTTCAACTCCCGACTCCTCTCGCGCTTCTCTTCCACTCCCGACTCCACTCGCGCTTCTCTTCATCTCCCGACTCCTCTCGCGCTTCTCACAAACTCTCGACTCCTCTCGCTCTTCTCTTGAACTTCGGCTCTTCACGGTCTACACTTCGACTGCCGACTCTTCTCGCTCTTCTCTTCATCTCCCGACTACTCCAGCTCTCTCTTCAACTCCCGATTCCTCTCACGCTTGTCTTCAAATCCCGACTCCTCTCCTACTTCCCTCCAACTCCCGACTCCTCTCTTGCTTCTCTTCAACACCCGACTCCTCTCGCGCTTATCTTCAACTCCCGACTCCTCTCGCACTTTTCACCAACTCCTGACTCTTCTCGCGCTTCTCACCAACACCCAAGCCTTCTCGGTCTTCTCAGCAACTCCCGACTCCTCTCGCGCTTCTCACCGAATCTCGACTCCTCTCACACTTCCCTTCAACTCCCAACTCCTCTCGCGCTTCACTTCAACTCGCGACTGCTCTCGATCTTCTCTTGAACTCCCGACTCCTCTCGCACTTCTCTTGAACTCCCGACTCCTCTCGCGCTTCTCTTCAACCTCCGATTCCTCTCGCGCTTCGCACCAACTCCCGATTCCACTCGCTCTTCTCTTCAACACCCGACTCTTCTCGGTCTACTCTTCAACTTCCGACGCCTCTTGCGCTTCTCTTCAACTCCCGACTCCTCGCGCTCTTATCACGAACTCCCTACTCCTCTCACTCTTCTTTTTACCTCCCGACTCCTCTCGTGCTTCTCACCAAGTCCCGACTCCTCTCGCTATACTCTTCAACACCCGACTCTTCTCGCTCTTCTCTTCAACTCCTGACTCCTCTCACGCTTGTCTTCAACCCCTGACTCCTCTCGCGCTTCTCTTCAACTCCCGACTCCTCTCGCACTTCTCACCAAATCCCGACTCGTTTGTTGCTTCTCAGCAACTCCCGACTCCTCTCGCTCTTCTCTTCAACTCCCGACTCCTCTCGCTCTTCTCTTCAACTCCCAACTACTCTCGCGCTTCTATTCAACTCCTGACTCCTCTCGCGCTTCTCTTCAACTCCCGACTCCTCTCTCGCTTCTCTTCAACTCACGACTCCTCTCGCTCTTCTCTTCAGCTCCTGACTCCTCTCGCGCTTCTCACCAACACCCGACTCCTCTCGCTCATATCTTCAACTCCCGACTCCTCTCGCGCTTCTCCTCCACTCCCGACTCCACTCGCGCTTCTCTTCATCTCCCGACTCCTCTCGCGCTTCTCACAAACTCTCGACTCCTCTCGCTCTTCTCTTGAACTTCGGCTCTTCACGGTCTACACTTCGACTGCCGACTCTTCTCGCACTTCTCTTCATCTCCCGACTACTCTAGCTCTCTCTTCAACTCCCGATTCCTCTCACGCTTGTCTTCAAATCCCGACTCCTCTCCTACTTCCCTCCAACTCCCGACTCCTCTCGTGCTTCTCTTCAACTCCCGACCTCTTTTGCTCTTCTCTTCAACACCCGATTCCTCTCTTGCTTCTCTTCAACACCCGACTCCTCTCGCGCTTATCTTCAACTCCCGACTCCTCTTCTGCTTCCCTACAACTCCTGACTACTCTCGCGCTTCTCTTCAACTCCTGACTCCTCTCCTGCTTCCCTACAACTCCTGAGTCCTCTTGCGCTTCTCTTCAACTCGCGACTCCTCTCGCTCTTCTCTTCAACTCCTGACTCCTCTCGCGCTTCTCTTCAACTCCCGACTCCTCTCGCTCTTCTCTTCAACACCCAACTCCTCTCTCGCTTCTCTTCAACTCACGACTCCTCTCGCTCTTCTCTTCAGCTCCTGACTCCTCTCGCGCTTCTCACCAACACCCGACTCCTCTCGCTCATATCTTCAACTCCCGACTCCTCTCGCGCTTCTCTTCCACTCCCGACTCCACTCGCGCTTCTCTTCATCTCCCGACTCCTCTCGCGCTTCTCACCAACTCCCAACTCCTCTCGCTCTTCTCTTGAACTTCGGCTCTTCACGGTCTACACTTCGACTGCCGACTCTTCTCGCACTTCTCTTCATCTCCCGACTACTCTAGCTCTCTCTTCAACTCCCGACTCCTCTCACGCTTGTCTTCAAATCCCGACTCCTCTCCTACTTCCCTCCAACTCCCGACTCCTCTCGTGCTTCTCTTCAACTCCCGACCTCTTTTGCTCTTCTCTTCAACACCCGATTCCTCTCTTGCTTCTCTTCGACACCCGACTCCTCTCGTGCTTATCTTCAACTCCCGACTCCTCCCGCACTTTTCACCAACTCCTGACTCTTCTCGCGCTTCTCACCAACACCCAAACCTTCTCGGTCTTCTCAGCAACTCCCGACTCCTCTCGCGCTTCTCACCGAATCTCGACTCCTCTCACACTTCTCTTCAACTCCCAACTCCTCTCGCGCTTCACTTCAACTCACGACTGCTCTCGATCTTCTCTTGAACTCCCGACTCCTCTCGCACTTCTCTTGAACTCCCGACTCCTCTCGCGCTTCTCTTCAACCTCCGATTCCTCTCGCGCTTCGCACCAACTCCCGATTCCACTCGCTCTTCTCTTCAACACCCGACTCTTCTCGGTCTACTCTTCAACTTCCGACGCCTCTCGCGCTTCTCTTCAACTCCCGACTCCTCGCGCTCTTATCACGAACTCCCTACGCCTCTCACTCTTTTTAACTCCCGACTCCTCTCGTGCTTCTCACCAAGTCCCGACTCCTCTCGCTATACTCTTCAACACCCGACTCTTCTCTCTCTTCTCTTCAACTCCTGACTCCTCTCACGCTTCTCTTCAACTCTCGACTCCTCTCGCTCTTCTCTTAAACTCCCTACTCCTCTCGCACTTCTCTTGCACTCCCAACTCCTCTCATGCTTCTCACCAACTCCCAACTCCTCTCGCTCATCCCTTCAACTCCCGACTCCTCTCGCTCTTCTCTTCAACCTCCGACTCCTCTCGCGCTTCTCACCAACTCCCGATTCCTCTTCTCTTCTCTTCAACACCCAACTCTTCTCGGTCTACTCTTCAACTGCCGATGCCTCTCGTGCTTCTCTTCAAGTCCCGACTCCTAGCGCTCTTATTACCAACTCCCAACTCCTCTCACTCTTCTTTTTAACTCCCGACTCCTCTCGTGCTTCTCACCGAGTCCCGACTCCTCTCACTATGCTCTTCACACCAGACTTCTCTCGCACTTCTCTTCAACTCCTACTCCACTCGCTCTTCTCACCAACTCCCGACTCCTCCCGCGCCTCACTTCAACTCCTGACTCCTCTCGGGCTTCGCACCAACTCCCAACTCCTCTAGTGCTTCTCTTCAACTCCAGACTCCTCTCGCACTTCTCTTCAACTCCAGATTCCTCTCGCGCTTCTCTTCAACTCTCGACTCCTTTCGCTCTTCTCTTCAACTCCAGACTCCTCTCGCACTTCTCTTCAACTCTCGACTATTCACACTCTTCTCTTCAACTCCCGATTCCTGTCGCGCTTCTCTTCAACTCTCGAGTCCTTTCGCTCTTCTCTTCAACTGCAGACTCCTCTCGCGCTTCTCTTCAACTCTCGACTCCTTTCGCTCTTCTCTTCAACACCATACTCCTCTCGCACTTCTCTTCAACTCCCATCTCCTCTCGTGCTTCTCTTCAACTCCCGACTCCTCTCCCTCTTCTCTTCAACTCCCGACTCCTCTCGCTCTTCTCTTCAACTCCCAACTACTCTCGTGCTTCTCTTCAACTCCTGACTCCTCTCGCGCTTCTCTTCATCTCCCGACTCCTCACGCACTTCTCACCAAATCCCGACTCGTTTGTTGCTTCTCAGCAACTCCTGACTCCTCTCGCTCTTCTCTTCAACTCTCGACTCCTCTCGCGCCTCTCTTCAACTCGCGACTCCTCTCGTGCTTCCCTTCAACTGCCGACTCCTCTCGTGCTTCTCACCAACTCCAGACTCCTCTCGCGCTTCTCTTCAACTCCTGACTACTCTCACTCTTCTCTTCAACTCCCTACTCCTCTCGCACTTCTCTTGAACTCCCAACCCCCACACGCTTCTCATCAACTCCCGACTCCTCTCGCTATACACTTCAACTCCCGACTCCTCTCGCACCTCTCTTCAACTCCTGACTCCTCTCGGGCTTCTCACCAACTCCCGACTCCTCTCGCGCTTCTCTTCAACTCTCGACTCCTCTCGCTCTTCTCTTAAACTCCCGACTCCTCTCACTCTTCTCTTCAACTCCAGACTCCTCTCGCACTTCTCTTCAACTCCCGACTATTCACACTCTTCTCTTCAACTCCCGACTCCTGTCGCGCTTCTCTTCAACTCACGAGTCCTTTCGCTCTTCTCTTCAACTGCAGACTCCTCTCGCGCTTCTCTTCAACTCTCGACTCCTTTCGCTCTTCTCTTCAACTCCATACTCCTCTCGCACTTCTCTACAACTCCCATCTCCTCTCGTGCTTCTCTTCAACACCCGACTCCTCTCCCTCTTCTCTTCAACTCCCGACTCCTCTCACTCTTCTCTTCAACTCCCGACTCCTCTCGCGCTTCTCTTCAACTCCCGACTCCTCTCGCTCTTCTCTTCAACTCCCAACTACTCTCGTGCTTCTCTTCAAATCCCGACTCCTCTCGCGCTTCTCTTCAACTCCCGACTCCTCTGGCGCTTCTCACCAACTCCCGACTCGTTTCTTGCTTCTCACCAACTCCTGACTCCTCTCACTCTTCTCTTCAACTCCCGACTCCTCTCACGCTTCTCTTCAACTCCCAACTCATCTCGCGCTTCTCACCAACTCCCGACCCCTCTCGCTCTTCCCTACAACTGCCGACTCTTCTCGGTCTACTCTTCAACTGAAGACTACTCTCGCGTTTCTCTTCAACTCCCCACTACTCTCACTCTTCTCTTCAAATCCCGACACCACTCGCTCTTCTCTTCAACTCCAGACTCTTCTCGTACTTCTCACCAACTCCCGACTCCTCTCATTCTCTCTTCAACTCCCGACACCTCCCACGCTTCTCTTCAACTCCCGACTCCTCTCCTGCTTCCCTCCAACTCCTGACTCCTCTCGCGCTTCTCTTCAACTCCCGACTCCTCTCGCTCTTCTCTTCAACACCCGACTCCTCTCTCGCTTCTCTTCAACTCGCGACTACTCTCGCGTTTCTCTTCAACTCCCCACTACTCTCACTCTTCTCTTCAAATCCCGACACCACTCGCTCTTCTCTTCAACTCCCGAATCCTCTCGCGCTGCTCACCAACTCTGAACTGCTCTCGCTCTTCTCTTCAACTCCCGACTCTTCTCGTACTTCTCACCAACTCCCGACTCCTCTCGTTCTCTCTTCAACTCCCGACACCTCTCACGCTTCTCTTCAACTCCCGACTCCTCTCCTGCTTCCCTCCAACTCCTGACTCCTCTCGCGCTTCTCTTCAACTCCGGACTCCTCTCGCTCTTCTCTTCAACACCCGACTCCTCTCACTCTTCTCTTCAACTCCTGTCTCCTCTCGTGCTTCTCACCAACACCCGACTCCTCTCGCTCATCTCTTCAACTCCCGACTCCTCTCGCGTTTCTCACCAACTCCCGACTCCTCTCGCTCTTCTCTTGAACTCCCGGCTCTTCTCGGTCTACTCTTCAACTGCCGACTCTTCTCGCGCTTCTCTTCATCTCCCGACTAATCTCACTCTCTCTTCAACTCCCGACTCCTCTCACGCTTGTCTTCTAATCCCAACTCCTCTCCTACTTCCCTCCAACTCCCGACTCCTCTCGTGTTTCTCTTCAACTCCCGACCTCTTTCACTCTTCTCTTCAAAACCCCACTCCTCTCTTGCTTCTCTTCAACTCCCGACTCCTCTCGCGCTATTCTTCAACTCCCGATTCCTCTCGCACGTCTCATCAACGCCCAGCTCCTCTCGCGCTTCTCTTCAACTCCCGACTCCGCTCGCTCTCCTCACCAACTCCTGACTCCTCTCGCTCTTCTCTTCAATCCCCGACACCTCTCGGGCTTCTCTTCAACTCCCGACTCCTGTCGCACTTCTCTTAAACTCCCGACTCCTCTCGTTCTTCTTTTCAACACCCGACTCTTCTCGGTCTACTCTCAACTGCGGACAACTCTCGCGCTTCTCTTCAACTCCTGACTCCTCTCACTCTTCTCTTCAGCTCCTGACTCCTCTCGCGCTTCTCACCAACACCCGACTCCTCTCGCTCATATCTTCAACTCCCGACTCCTCTCGCGCTTCTCTTCCACTCCCGACTCCACTCGCGCTTCTCTTCATCTCCCGACTCCTCTCGCGCTTCTCACAAACTCTCGACTCCTCTCGCTCTTCTCTTGAACTTCGGCTCTTCACGGTCTACACTTCGACTGCCGAATCTTCTCGCTCTTCTCTTCATCTCCCGACTACTCTAGCTCTCTCTTCAACTCCCGACTCCTCTCACGCTTGTCTTCAAATCCCGACTCCTCTCCTACTTCCCTCCAACTCCCGACTCCTCTCGTGCTTCTCTTCAACTCCCGACCTCTTTTGCTCTTCTCTTCAACACCCGATTCCTCTCTTGCTTCTCTTCAACACCCGACTCCTCTCGCGCTTATCTTCAACTCCCGACTCCTCTCGCACTTTTCACCAACTCCTGACTCTTCTCGCGCTTCTCACCAACACCCAAGCCTTCTCGGTCTTCTCAGCAACTCCCGACTCCTCTCGCGCTTCTCACCGAATCTCGACTCCTCTCACACTTCCCTTCAACTCCCAACTCCTCTCGCGCTTCACTTCAACTCGCGACTGCTCTCGATCTTCTCTTGAACTCCCGACTCCTCTCGCACTTCTCTTGAACTCCCGACTCCTCTCGCGCTTCTCTTCAACCTCCGATTCCTCTCGCGCTTCGCACCAACTCCCGATTCCACTCGCTCTTCTCTTCAACACCCGACTCTTCTCGGTCTACTCTTCAACTTCCGACACCTCTTGCGCTTCTCTTCAACTCCCGACTCCTCGCGCTCTTATCACGAACTCCCTACTCCTCTCACTCTTCTTTTTAACTCCCGACTCCTCTCGTGCTTCTCACCAAGTCCCGACTCCTCTCGCTATACTCTTCAACACCCGACTCTTCTCGCTCTTCTCTTCAACTCCTGACTCCTCTCACGCTTGTCTTCAACCCCTGACTCCTCTCGCGCTTCTCTTCAACTCCCGACTCCTCTCGCTCTTCTCACCAAATCCCGACTCGTTTGTTGCTTCTCAGCAACTCCTGACTCCTCTCGCTCTTCTCTTCAACTCTCGACTCCTCTCGCGCCTCTCTTCAACTCGCGACTCCTCTCGTGCTTCCCTTCAACTGCCGACTCCTCTCGTGCTTCTCACCAACTCCCGACTCCTCTCGCGCTTCTCTTCAACTCCTGACTACTCTCGCTCTTCTCTTCAACTCCCTACTCCTCTCGCACTTCTCTTGAACTCCCAACTCCTCTCACGCTTCTCACCAACTCCCGACTCTTCTCGCTATACACTTCAACTCCCGACTCCTCTCGCACCTCTCTTCAACTCCTGACTCCTCTCGGGCTTCTCACCAACTCCCGACTCCTCTCGCGCTTCTCTTCAACTCTCGACTCCTCTCGCTCTTCTCTTAAACTCCCGACTCCTCTCGCGCTTCTCTTCAACTCCTGACTACTCTCGCTCTTCTCTTCAACTCCCTACTCCTCTCGCACTTCTCTTGAACTCCCAACTCCTCTCACGCTTCTCACCAACTCCCGACTCCTCTCGCTCATCCCTTCAACTCCCGACTCCTCTCGCTCTTCTCTTCAACCTCCGACTCCTCTCGCGCTTCTCACC
Source organism: Carcharodon carcharias (assembly GCF_017639515.1). Taxonomy (NCBI): domain Eukaryota; kingdom Metazoa; phylum Chordata; class Chondrichthyes; order Lamniformes; family Lamnidae; genus Carcharodon; species Carcharodon carcharias. Next base: position 198,759,579 of record NC_054472.1, read on the forward strand.
AACTCCCGATTCCTCTCTCTCTTCTCTTCAACACCCGACTCTTCTCGGTCTACTCTTCAACTGCCGATGCCTCTCGTGCTTCTCTTCAAGTCCCGACTCCTAGCGCTCTTATTACCAACTCCCAACTCCTCTCACTCTTCTTTTTAACTCCCGACTCCTCTCGTACTTCTCACCAAGTCCCGACTCCTCTCACTATGCTCTTCACACCAGACTCCTCTCGCACTTCTCTTCAACTCCTACTCCACTCGCTCTTCTCACCAACTCCCGACTCCTCCCGCGCCTCTCTTCAACTTTTGATTCCTCTCGGGCTTCGCACCAACTCCCAACTCCTCTAGTGCTTCTCTTCAACTCCAGACTCCTCTCGCACTTCTCTTCAACTCCCGATTCCTCTCGCGCTTCTCTTCAACTCTCGACTCCTTTCGCTCTTCTCTTCAACTCCAGACTCCTCTCGCACTTCTCTTCAACTCCCGACTATTCACACTCTTCTCTTCAACTCCCGACTCCTGTCGCGCTTCTCTTCAACGCACGAGTCCTTTCGCTCTTCTCTTCAACTGCAAACTCCTCTCGCGCTTCTCTTCAACTCTCGACTCCTTTCGCTCTTCTCTTCAACTCCATACTCCTCTCGCACTTCTCTACAACTCCCATCTCATCTCGTGCTTCTCTTCAACTCCCGACTCCTCTCCCTCTTCTCTTCAACTCCCGACTCCTCTCACTCTTCTCTTCAACTCCCGACTCCTCTCGCGCTTCTCTTCAACTCCCGACTCCTCTCGCTCTTCTCTTCAACTCCCAACTACTCTCGTGCTTCTCTTCAAATCCCGACTCCTCTCGTGCTTCTCTTCAACTCCCGACTCCTCTCGCGCTTCTCACCAACTCCCGACTCGTTTCTTGCTTCTCACCAACTCCTGACTCCTCTCACTCTTCTCTTCAAATCCCGACTCCTCTCACGCTTCTCTTCAATTTCCAACTCATCCCTCGCTTCTCACCAACTCCCGACCCCTCTCGCTCTTCCCTACAACTGCCGACTCTTCTCGGTCTACTCTTCAACTGAAGACTACTCTCGCGTTTCTCTTCAACTCCCCACTACTCTCACTCTTCTCTTCAAATCCCGACACCACTCGCTCTTCTCTTCAACTCCAGACTCTTCTCGTACTTCTCACCAACTCCCGACTCCTCTCATTCTCTCTTCAACTCCCGACACCTCCCACGCTTCTCTTCAACTCCCGACTCCTCTCCTGCTTCCCTCCAACTCCTGACTCCTCTCGCGCTTCTCTTCAACTCCCGACTCCTCTCGCTCTTCTCTTCAACACCCGACTCCTCTCTCGCTTCTCTTCAACTCGCGACTACTCTCGCGTTTCTCTTCAACTCCCCACTACTCTCACTCTTCTCTTCAAATCCCGACACCACTCGCTCTTCTCTTCAACTCCCGAATCCTCTCGTGCTGCTCACCAACTCTGAACTGCTCTCGCTCTTCTCTTCAACTCCCGACTCTTCTCGTACTTCTCACCAACTCCCGACTCCTCTCGTTCTCTCTTCAACTCCCGACACCTCTCACGCTTCTCTTCAACTCCCGACTCCTCTCCTGCTTCCCTCCAACTCCTGACTCCTCTCGCGCTTCTCTTCAACTCCCGACTCCTCTCACTCTTCTCTTCAACTCCTGTCTCCTCTCGTGCTTCTCAACAACACCCGACTCCTCTCGCTCATCTCTTCAACTCCCGACTCCTCTCGCGTTTCTCACCAACTCCCGACTCCTCTCGCTCTTCTCTTGAACTCCCGGCTCTTCTCGGTCTACTCTTCAACTGCCGACTCTTCTCGCGCTTCTCTTCATCTCCCGACTAATCTCACTCTCTCTTCAACTCCCGACTCCTCTCACGCTTGTCTTCTAATCCCAACTCCTCTCCTACTTCCCTCCAACTCCCGACTCCTCTCGTGTTTCTCTTCAACTCCCGACCTCTTTCACTCTTCTCTTCAAAACCCGACTCCTCTCTTGCTTCTCTTCAACTCCCGACTCCTCTCGCGCTTCTCTTCAACTCCCGATTCCTCTCGCACGTCTCATCAACGCCCAACTCCTCTCGCGCTTCTCTTCAACTCCCGACTCCTCTCGCTCTCCTCACCAACTCCTGACTCCTCTCGCTCTTCTCTTCAATCCCCGACACCTCTCGGGCTTCTCTTCAACTCCCGACTCCTGTCGCACTTCTGTTAAACTCCCAACTCCGCTCGTTCTTCTTTTCAACACCCGACTCTTCTCGGTCTACTCTCAACTGCGGACAACTCTCGCGCTTCTCTTCAACTCCTGACTCCTCTCGCTCTTCTCTTCAGCTCCTGACTCCTCTCGCGCTTCTCACCAACACCCGACTCCTCTCGCTCATATCTTCAACTCCCGACTCCTCTCGCGCTTCTCTTCCACTCCCGACTCCACTCGCGCTTCTCTTCATCTCCCGACTCCTCTCGCGCTTCTCACAAACTCTCGACTCCTCTCGCTCTTCTCTTGAACTTCGGCTCTTCACGGTCTGCACTTCGACTACCGACTCTTCTCGCTCTTCTCTTCATCTCCCGACTACTCTAGCTCTCTCTTCAACTCCCGACTCCTCTCACGCTTGTCTTCAAATCCCGACTCCTCTCCTACTTCCCTCCAACTCCCGACTCCTCTCGTGCTTCTCTTCAACTCCCGACCTCTTTTGCTCTTCTCTTCAACTCCCGATTCCTCTCTTGCTTCTCTTCAACACCCGACTCCTCTCGCACTTATCTTCAACTCCCGACTCCTCTCGCACCTTTCACCAACTCCTGACTCTTCTCGCGCTTCTCACCAACACCCAAGCCTTCTCGGTCTTCTCAGCAACTCCCGACTCCTCTCGTGCTTCTCACCGAATCTCGACTCATCTCACACTTCCCTTCAACTCCCAACTCCTCTCGCGCTTCACTTCAACTCGCGACTGCTCTCGATCTTCTCTTGAACTCCCGACTCCTCTCGCACTTCTCTTGAACTCCCGACTCCTCTCGCGCTTCTCTTCAACCTCCGATTCCTCTCGCGCTTCGCACCAACTCCCGATTCCACTCGCTCTTCTCTTCAACACCCGACTCTTCTCGGTCTACTCTTCAACTCCCGACGCCTCTCGCTCTTCTCTTCAACTCCCGACTACTCTCGTGCTTCTCTTCAACTCCCGACTCCTCTCGCGCTTCTCTTCAATTCCCGACTCCTCTCGCGCTTCTCACCAACTCCCGACTCGTTTCTTGCTTCTCACCAACTCCTGACTCCTCTCGCTCTTCTTTTCAACTCCCAAGTCCTCTCGCGCTTCTCTTCAACTCCCGACTCCTCTCGCACTTCTCTTCAACTCCCAACTCATCTCGCGCTTCTCACCAACTCCCGACACCTCTCGCTCTTCCCTACAACTGCCGAATCTTCTCGGTCTACTCTTCAACTGAAGACTACTCTCGCGTTTCTCTTCAACTCCCCACTACTCTCACTCTTCTCTACAAATCCCGACACCACTCGCTCTTCTCTTCAACTCCCGACTCTTCTCGTACTTCTCACCAACTCCCGACTCCTCTCGTTCTCTCTTCAACTCCCGACTCTCTCCTGCCTCCCTCCAACTCCTGACTCCTCTCGCGCTTCTCTTCAATCCCCGACACCTGTCGGGCTTCTCTTCAACTCCCGACTCCTGTCGCACTTCTCTTAAACTCCCGACTCCTCTCGTTCTTCTCTTCAACACCCGACTCTTCTCGGTCTACTCTCAACTGCGGACACCTCTCGCGCTTCTCTTCAACTCCTGACTCCTCTCGCTCTTCTATTCAACTCCTGACGCCTCTGGCGCTTCTCTTCTACTTCCAACTCCTCTCGCGCTTCTCTACAACTCCTGTCTCCTTTCACGCTTCGCTTCAATTCACGACTCCTCTCGCTCTTCTCTTCAAATCCCGACTCCTCTCACTCTTCTCTTCAACTCCCGACTCCTCTCGCGCTTCACTACAACTCCCGTCTCCTCTCGCGCTTCTCTTCAACTCCCGACTCCTCTCCCTCTTCTCTTCAACTCCCGACTCCTCTCACTCTTCTCTTCAACTCCCGACTCCTCTCGCGCTTCTCTTCAACTCCCGACTCCTCTCGCTCTTCTCTTCAACTCCCGACTACTCTCGTGCTTCTCTTCAACTCCCGACTCCTCTCGCGCTTCTCTTCAACTCCCGACTCCTCTCGCGCTTCTCACCAACTCCCGACTCGTTTCTTGCTTCTCACCAACTCCTGACTCCTCTCGCTCTTCTCTTCAACTCCCAAGTCCTCTCGCGCTTCTCTTCAACTCCCGACTCCTCTCGCACTTCTCTTCAACTCCCAACTCATCTCGCGCTTCTCACCAACTCCCGACCCGTCTCGCTCTTCCCTACAACTGCCGACTCTTCTCGGTCTACTCTTCAACTGAAGACTACTCTCGCGTTTCTCTTCAACTCCCCACTACTCTCACTCTTCTCTTCAAATCCCGACACCACTCGCTCTTCTCTTCAACTCCCGACTCTTCTCGTACTTCTCACCAACTCCCGACTCCTCTCGTTCTCTCTTCAACTCCCGACACCTTCCACGCTTCTCTTCAGCTCCCGACTCCTCTCCTGCTTCTCTCCAACTCCTGACTCCTCTCGCGCTTCTCTTCAACTCCCGACTACTCTCGCTCTTCACTTCAACACCCGACTCCTCTCTCGCTTCTCTTCAACTCGCGACTATTCTCGCGTTTCTCTTCAACTCCGCACTACTCTCACTCTTCTCTTCAAATCCCGACACCACTCGCTCTTCTTTTCAACTCCCGAATCCTCTCGCGCTTCTCACCAACTCTGAACTGCTCTCGCTCTTCTCTTCAACTCCCGACTCTTCTCGTACTTCTCACCAACTCCCGACTCCTCTCGTTCTCTCTTCAACTCCCGACACCTCTCACGCTTCTCTTCAACTCCCGACTCCTCTCCTGCTTCCCTCCAACTCCTGACTCCTCTCGCACTTCTCTTCAACTCCCGACTCCTCTCGCTCTTCTCTTCAACACCCGACTCCTCTCACTCATCTCTTCAACTCCTGTCTCCTCTCGTGCTTCTCACCAACACCCGACTCCTCTCGCTCATCTCTTCAACTCCCGACTCCTCTCGCGCTTCTCACCAACTCCCGACTCCTCTCGCTCTTCTCTTGAACTCCAGGCTCTTCTCGGTCTACTCTTCAACTGCCGACTCTTCTCGCGCTTCTCTTCATCTCCCAACTAATCTCACTCTCTCTTCAACTCCCGACTCCTCTCACGCTTGTCTTCTAATCCCAACTCCTCTCCTACTTCCCTCCAACTCCCGACTCCTCTCGTGTTTCTCTTCAACTCCCGACCTCTTTCACTCTTCTCTTCAAAACCCGACTCCTCTCTTGCTTCTCTTCAACTCCCGACTCCTCTCGCGCTTCTCTTCAACTCCCGATTCCTCTCGCATGTCTCATCAACGCCCAACTCCTCTCGCGCTTCTCTTCAACTCCCGATTCCTCTCTCTCTTCTCACCAACTCCTGACTCCTCTCGCTCTTCTCTTCAATCCCCGACACCTCTCAGGCTTCTCTTCAACTCCCGACTCCTGTCGCGCTTCTCTTAAACTCCCGACTCCTCTCGCGCTTCTCTTCAACTCCCAATTCCTCTCGTTCTTCTCTTCAACACCCGACTCTTCTCGGTCTACTCTCAACTGCGGACACCTCTCGCACTTCTCTTCAACTCCCGAATCCTCTCGCGCTTCTATTCAACTCCTGACTCCTCTCGCGCTTCTCTTCTACTTCCAACTCCTCTCGCGCTTCTCTACAACTCCTGTCTCCTTTCACGCTTCGCTTCAACTCCCGACTCCTCTCACTCTTCTCTTCAAATCCCGACTCCTCTCACTCCTCTCTTCAACTCCCGACTCCTCTCGCACTTCTCTTCAACTCCCGACTCCTCTCGCTCTTCTCTTTAACTCCCGACTACTCTCGCGCTTCTATCCAACTCCTGACTCCTCTCGCGCTTCTCTTCAACTCCCGACTCCTCTCACTCTTCTCTTCAACTCCCGACTCCTCTCACTCTTCTCTTCAAATCCCGACTCCTCTCGCACTTCTCTTCAACTCCCAACTCCTCTTGCTCTTATCTTTAACTCCCGACTACTCTCGCGCTTCTATTCAACTCCTGACTCCTCTCGCGTTTCTCTTCAACTCCCGACTCCTCTCGCACTTCTCTTCAACTGAAGACTCCTCTCGCTCTTCTCTTTAACTCCCGACTACTCTCGCGCTTCTATCCAACTCCTGACTCCTCTCGCGCTTCTCTTCAACTCCCGACTCCTCTCGCTCTTCTCTTCAACTCCCGACTCCTCTCACTCTTCTCTTCAACTCCCGACTCCTGTCGCACTTCTCTTCAACTCCCGACTCCTCTCGCTCTTCACTTTAACTCCCGACTCCTCTCGCGCTTCTCTTTAACTCCCGACTCCTCTCGGGCTTCTCTTCAACTCCTGACTCCTCTCGCGCTTCTCACCAACTCCCGACCCCTCTCGATCTGCCCTTCAACTGCCGACTCTTCTCGGTCTACTCTTCAACTGAAGACTACTCTCACGTTTCTCTTCAACTCCCGACACCACTCGCTCTTCTCTTCAAATCCCGAATCCTCTCGCACTTCTCACCAACTCCCGACTCCTCTCGTGCTTTTCACCAACTCTGAACTGCTCTCGCTCTTCTCTTCAACTCCCGACTCTTCTCGTACTTCTCACCAACTCCCGACTCCTCTCGTTCTCTCTTCAACTCCCGACACCTCTCACGCTTCTCTTCAACTCCCGACTCCTCTCCTGCTTCCCTCCAACACCTGACTCCTCTCGCGCTTCTCTTCAACACCCGACTCCTCTCGCTCATCTCTTCAACTCCCGACTCCTCTCGCTCATCTCTTCAACTCCCAACTCCTCTCGCGTTTCTCACCAACTCCCGACTCCTCTCGCTCTTCTCTTGAACTCCCGGCTCTTCTCGGTCTACTCTTCAACTGGCGACTCTTCTCGCGCTTCTCTTCATCTCCCGACTAATCTCACTCTCTCTTCAACTCCCGACTCCTCTCACGCTTGTCTTCTAATCCCAACTCCTCTCCTACTTCCCTCCAACTCCCGACTCCTCTCGTGTTTCTCTTCAACTCCCGACCTCTTTCACTTTTCTCTTCAAAACCCAACTCCTCTCTTGCTTCTCTTCAACTCCCGACTCCTCTCGCGCTTCTCTTCAACTCCCGATTCCTCTCGCTCGTCTCATCAACGCCCAACTCCTCTCGCGCTTCTCTTCAACTCCCGACTCCTCTCGCTCTTCTCAGAAACTCCTGACTCCTCTCGCGCTTCTCTTCAATCCCCGACACCTCTCGGGCTTCTCTTCAACTCCCGACTCCTGTCGCACTTCTCTTAAACTCCCGACTCCTCTCGTTCTTCTCTTCAACACCCGACTCTTCTCGGTCTACTCTCAACTGCGGACACCTCTCGCGCTTCTCTTCAACTCCTGACTCCTCTCGCGCTTCTATTCAACTCCTGATGCCTCTCGCACTTCTCTTCTACTTCCAACTCCTCTCGCGCTTCTCTACAACTCCTGTCTCCTTTCACGCTTCGCTTCAATTCACGAATCCTCTCGCTCTTCTCTTCAAATCCCGACTCCTCTCACTCTTCTCTTCAACTCCCGACTCCTCTCGCGCTTCACTACAACTCCCGTCTCCTCTCGCGCTTCTCTTCAACTCCCGACTCCTCTCCCTCTTCTCTTCAACTCCCGACTCCTCTCACTCTTCTCTTCAACTCCCGACTCCTCTCGCGCTTCTCTTCAACTCCCGACTCCTCTCGCTCTTCTCTTCAACTCCCGACTACTCTCGTGCTTCTCTTCAACTCCCGACTCCTCTCGCGCTTCTCTTCAACTCCCGACTCCTCTTGCGCTTCTCACCAACTCCCGACTCGTTTCTTGCTTCTCACCAACTCCTGACTCCTCTCGCTCTTCTCTTCAACTCCCGAGTCCTCTCGCGCTTCTCTTCAACTCCCAACTCATCTCGCGCTTCTCACCAACTCCCGACCCCTCTCGCTCTTCCCTACAACTGCCGACTCTTCTCGGTCTAATCTTCAACTGAAGACTACTCTCGCGTTTCTCTTCGACTCCCCACTACTCTCACTCTTCTTTTCAAATCCCGACACCACTCGCTCTTCTCTTCAACTCCCGACTCTTCTCGTACTTCTCACCAACTCCCGACTCCTCTCGTTCTCTCTTCAACTCCCGACACCTCTCACGCTTCTCTTCAACTCCCGACTCCTCTCCTGCTTCCCTCCAACTCCTGACTCCTCTCGCGCTTCTCTTCAACTCCCGACTCCTCTCGCTCTTCTCTTCAACACCCGACTCCTCTCGCTCTTCTCTTCAACTCCTGTCTCCTTTCGTGCTTCTCACCAACTCCCGACTCCTCTCGCTGATCTCTTCAACTCCCAACTCCTCTCGCACTTCTCACCAACTCCCGACTCCTCTCGCTCTTCTCTTGAACTCCCGGCTCTTCTCGGTCTACTCTTCAACTGCCGACTCTTCTCGCGCTTCTCTTCATCTCCCGACTAATCTCACTCTCTCTTCAACTCCCGACTCCTCTCACGCTTGTCTTCTAATCCCAACTCCTCTCCTACTTCCCTCCAACTCCCGACTCCTCTCGTGTTTCTCTTCTACTCCCGACCTCTTTCACTCTTCTCTTCAAAACCCGACTCCTCTCTTGCTTCTCTTCAACTCCCGACTCCTCTCGCGCTTCTCTTCAACTCCCGATTCCTCTCGCACGTCTCATCAACGCCCAACTCCTCTCGCGCTTCTCTTCAACTCCCGACTCCTCTCGCTCTTCTCACCAACTCCTGAATCCTCTCGCTCTTCTCTTCAATCCCCGACACCTCTCGGGCTTCTCTTCAACTCCCGACTCCTGTCGCAATTCTCTTAAACTCCCGACTCCTCTCGTTCTTCTCTTCAACACCCGACTCTTCTCGGTCTACTCTCAACTGCGGACACCTCTCGCGCTTCTCTTCAACTCCTGACTCCTCTCGCGCTTCTATTCAACTCCTGACGCCTCTCGCGCTTCCATTCTTCTTCCAACTCCTCTCGCGCTTCTCTACAACTCCTGTCTCCTTTCACGCTTCGCTTCAATTCCCGACTCCTCTCGCTCTTCTCCTCAAATCCCGACTCCTCTCACTCTTCTCTTCAACTCCCGACTCCTCTCGCGCTTCACTACAACTCCCGTCTCCTCTCGCGCTTCTCTTCAACTCCCGACTCCTCTCCCTCTTCTTTTCAACTCCCGACTCCTCTCACTCTTCTCTTCAACTCCCGACTCCTCTCGCGCTTCTCTTCAACTCCCGACTCCTCTCGCGCTTCTCTTCAACTCCTGACTCGTTTCTTGCTTCTCACCAACTCCTGACTCCTCTCGCTCTTCTTTTCAACTCCCAAGTCCTCTCGCGCTTCTCTTCAACTCCCGACTCCTCTCGCGCTTCTCTTCAACTCCCAACTCATCTCGCGCTTCTCACCAACTCCCGACACCTCTCGCTCTTCCCTACAACTGCCGACTCTTCTCGGTCTACTCTTCAACTGAAGACTACTCTCGCGTTTCTCTTCAACTCCCCACTACTCTCACTCTTCTCTTCAAATCCCGACACCACTCGCTCTTCTCTTCAACTCCCGACTCTTCTCGTACTTCTCACCAACTCCCGACTCCTCTCGTTCTCTCTTCAACTCCCGACAGCTCCCACGCTTCTCTTCAACTCCCGACTCTCTCCTGCTTCCCTCCAACTCCTGACTCCTCTCGCGCTTCTGTTCAATCCCCGACACCTGTCGGGCTTCTCTTCAACTCCCGACTCCTGTCGCACTTCTCTTAAACTCCCGACTCCTCTCGTTCTTCTCTTCAACACCCGACTCTTCTCGGTCTACTCTCAACTGCGGACACCTCTCGCGCTTCTCTTCAACTCCTGACTCCTCTCGCTCTTCTATTCATCTCCTGACGCCTCTGGCGCTTCTCTTCTACTTCCAACTCCTCTCGCGCTTCTCTACAACTCCTGTCTCCTTTCACGCTTCGCTTCAATTCACGACTCCTCTCGCTCTTCTCTTCAAATCCCGACTCCTCTCACTCTTCTCTTCAACTCCCGACTCCTCTCGCGCTTCACTACAACTCCCGTCTCCTCTCGCGCTTCTCTTCAACTCCCGACTCCTCTCCCTCTTCTCTTCAACTCCCGACTCCTCTCACTCTTCTCTTCAACTCCCGACTCCTCTCGCGCTTCTCTTCAACTCCCGACTCCTCTCGCTCTTCTCTTCAACTCCCGACTACTCTCGTGATTCTCTTCAACTCCCGACTCCTCTCGCGCTTCTCTTCAACTCCCGACTCCTCTCGCGCTTCTCACCAACTCCCGACTCGTTTCTTGCTTCTCACCAACTCCTGACTCCTCTCGCTCTTCTCTTCAACTCCCAAGTCCTCTCGCGCTTCTCTTCAACTCCCGACTCCTCTCGCACTTCTCTTCAACTCCCAACTCATCTCGCGCTTCTCACCAACTCCCGACCCGTCTCGCTCTTCCCTACAACTGCCGACTCTTCTCGGTCTACTCTTCAACTGAAGACTACTCTCGCGTTTCTCTTCAACTCCCCACTACTCTCACTCTTCTCTTCAAATCCCGACACCACTCGCTCTTCTCTTCAACTCCCGACTCTTCTCGTACTTCTCACCAACTCCCGACTCCTCTCGTTCTCTCTTCAACTCCCGACACCTCCCACGCTTCTCTTCAGCTCCCGACTCCTCTCCTGCTTCTCTCCAACTCCTGACTCCTCTCGCGCTTCTCTTCAACTCCCGACTACTCTCGCTCTTCACTTCAACACCCGACTCCTCTCTCGCTTCTCTTCAACTCGCGACTACTCTCGCGTTTCTCTTCAACTCCGCACTACTCTCACTCTTCTCTTCAAATCCCGACACCACTCGCTCTTCTTTTCAAATCCCGAATCCTCTCGCGCTTCTCACCAACTCTGAACTGCTCTCGCTCTTCTCTTCAACTCCCGACTCTTCTCGTACTTCTCACCAACTCCCGACTCCTCTCGTTCTCTCTTCAACTCCCGACACCTCTCACGCTTCTCTTCAACTCCCGACTCCTCTCCTGCTTCCCTCCAACTCATGACTCCTCTCGCGCTTCTCTTCAACTCCCGACTCCTCTCGCTCTTCTCTTCAACACCCGACTCCTCTCGCTCATCTCTTCAACTCCCGACTCCTCTCGCGCTTCTCACCAACTCCCGACTCCTCTCGCTCTTCTCTTGAACTCCAGGCTCTTCTCGGTCTACTCTTCAACTGCCGACTCTTCTCGCGCTTCTCTTCATCTCCCGACTAATCTCACTCTCTCTTCAACTCCTGACTCCTCTCACGCTTGTCTTCTAATCCCAACTCCTCTCCTACTTCCCTCCAACTCCCGACTCCTCTCGTGTTTCTCTTCAACTCCCGACCTCTTTCACTCTTCTCTTCAAAACCCGACTCCTCTCTTGCTTCTCTTCAACTCCCGACTCCTCTCGCGCTTCTCTTCAACTCCCGATTCCTCTCGCACGTCTCATCAACGCCCAACTCCTCTCGCGCTTCTCTTCAACTCCCGATTCCTCTCTCTCTTCTCACCAACTCCTGACTCCTCTCGCTCTTCTCTTCAATCCCCGACACCTCTCGGGCTTCTCTTCAACTCCCGACTCCTGTCGCACTTCTCTTAAACTCCCGACTCCTCTCGCGCTTCTCTTCAACTCCCAATTCCTCTCGTTCTTCTCTTCAACACCCGACTCTTCTCGGTCTACTCTCAACTGCGGACACCTCTCGCACTTCTCTTCAACTCCCGAATCCTCTCACGCTTCTATTCAACTCCTGACTCCTCTCGCGCTTCTCTTCTACTTCCAACTCCTCTCGCGCTTCTCTACAACTCCTGTCTCCTTTCACGCTTCGCTTCAACTCCCGACTCCTCTCGCTCTTCTCTTCAAATCCCGACTCCTCTCACTCTTCTCTTCAACTCCCGACTCCTCTCGCACTTCTCTTCAACTCCCGACTCCTCTCGCTCTTCTCTTTAACTCCCGACTACTCTCGCGCTTCTATCCAACTCCTGACTCCTCTCGCGCTTCTCTTCAACTCCCGACTCCTCTCGCTCTTCTCTTCAACTCCCGACTCCTCTCACTCTTCTCTTCAAATCCCGACTCCTCTCGCACTTCTCTTCAACTCCCAACTCCTCTCGCTCTTATCTTTAACTCCCGACTACTCTCGCGCTTCTATTCAACTCCTGACTCCTCTCGCGTTTCTCTTCAACTCCCGACTCCTCTCGCACTTCTCTTCAACTCCCGACTCCTCTCGCTCTTCTCTTTAACTCCCGACTACTCTCGCGCTTCTATCCAACTCCTGACTCCTCTCGCGCTTCTCTTCAACTCCCGACTCCTCTCGCTCTTCTCTTCAACTCCCGACTCCTCTCACTCTTCTCTTCAACTCCCGACTCCTGTCGCACTTCTCTTCAACTCCCGACTCCTCTCGCTCTTCACTTTAACTCCCGACTCCTCTCGCGCTTCTCTTTAACTCCCGACTCCTCTCGGGCTTCTCTTCAACTCCTGACTCCTCTCGCGCTTCTCACCAACTCCCGACCCCTCTCGATCTGCCCTTCAACTGCCGACTCTTCTCGGTCTACTCTTCAACTGAAGACTACTCTCACGTTTCTCTTCAACTCCCGACACCACTCGCTCTTCTCTTCAAATCCCGAATCCTCTCGCACTTCTCACCAACTCCCGACTCCTCTCGTGCTTTTCACCAACTCTGAACTGCTCTCGCTCTTCTCTTCAACTCCCGACTCTTCTCGTACTTCTCACCAACTCCCGACTCATCTCGCTCTTCTCTTCAACTCCCGGCTCTTCTCGGTTTACTCTTCAACTGCTGACTCTTCTCGCGCTTCTCTTCAACTCCCGACTACTCTCTCTCTCTCTTCAACTCCCGACACCTCTCACGCTTCTCTTCAACTCCCGACTCCTCTCCTGCTTCCCTACAACTCCTGACTCCTCTCGCGCTTCTCTTCAACTCCCGACTCCTCTCCTGCTTCCCTACAACTCCTGAGTCCTCTTGCGCTTCTCTTCAACTCGCGACTCCTCTCGCTCTTCTCTTCAACTCCTGACTCCTCTCGCGCTTCTCTTCAACTCCCAACTCCTCTCGCTCTTCTCTTCAACACCCGACTCCTCTCTCGCTTCTCTTCAACTCGCGACTCCGCTCGCTCTTCTCTTCAGCTCCTGACTCTTCTCGCGCTTCTCACCAACACCCGACTCCTCTCGCTCATATCTTCAACTCCCGACTCCTCTCACGCTTCTCTTCCACTCCCGACTCCACTCGCGCTTCTCTTCATCTCCCGACTCCTCTCGCGCTTCTCACCAACTCCCGACCCCTCTCGCTCTTCTCTGGAATTTCGGCTCTTCACGGTCTACACTTCGACTGCCGACTCTTCTCGCACTTCTCTTCATCTCCCGACTACTCTAGTTCACTGTTCAACTCCCGACTCCTCTCACGCTTGTCTTCAAATCCCGACTCCTCTCCTACTTCCCTCCAACTCCCGACTCCTCTCGTGCTTCTCTTCAACTCCCGACCTCTTTTGCTCTTCTCTTCAACACTCGATTCCTCTCTTGCTTCTCTTCAACTCCCGACTCCTCTCGCGCTTATCTTCAACTCCCGACTCCTCTCGTACTTTTCACCAACTCCTGACTCTTCTCGCGCTTCTCACCAACACCCAAACCTTCTCGGTCTTCTCAGCAACTCCCGACTCCTCTCGCGCTTCTCACCGAATCTCGACTCCTCTCACACTTCTCTTCAACTCCCAACTCCTCTCGCGCTTCACTTCAACTCGCGAATGCTCTCGATCTTCTCTTGAACTCCCGACTCCTCTCGCACTTCTCTTGAACTCCCGACTCCTCTCGCACTTCTCTTGAACTCCCGACTCCTCTCGCGCTTCTCTTCAACCTCCGATTCCTCTCGCGCTTCGCACCAACTCCCGATTCCACTCGCTCTTCTCTTCAACACCCGACTCTTCCGGGTCTACTCTTCAACTTCCGACGCCTCCTGCGCTTCTCTTCAACTCCCGACTCCTCGCGCTCTTATCACGAACTCCCTACTCCTCTCACTCTTCTTTTTAACTCCCGACTCCTCTCGTGCTTCTCACCAAGTCCCGACTCCTCTCGCTATACTCTTCAACACCCGACTCTTCTCGCTCTTCTCTTCAACTCCCGACTACTCTCGCTCTTCTCTTTAACTCCCGACTACTCTCGCGCTTCTATTCAACTCCTGAATCCTCTCGCTCTTCTCTTCAACTCCCGACTCCTCTCACTCTTCTCTTCAACTCCCGACTCCTCTCGCGCTTCTCTTCAATTCCCGACTCCTCTCGGGCTTCTCTTCAACTCCCGACTCCTCTTGCGCTTCTCACCAACTCCCGACCCCTCTCGATCTGCCCTTCAACTGCCGACTCTTCTCGGTCTACTCTTCAACTGAAGACTACTCTCACGTTTCTCTTCAACTCCCGACACCACTCGCTCTTCTCTTCAAATCCCGAATCCTCTCGCACTTCTCACCAACTCCCGACTCCTCTCGCGCTTTTCACCAACTCTGAACTGCTCTCGCTCTTCTCTTCAACTCCCGACTCTTCTCGTACTTCTCACCAACTCCCGACTCCTCTCGCTCTTCTCTTCAACTCCCGGCTCTTCTCGGTTTACTCTTCAACTGCTGACTCTTCTCGCGCTTCTCTTCAACTCCCGAATACTCTCTCTCTCTCTTCAACTCCCGACACCTCTCACGCTTCTCTTAAACTCCCGACTCCTCTCCTGCTTCCCTACAACTCCTGACTCCTCTCGCGCTTCTCTTCAACTCCCGACTCCTCTCCTGCTTCCCTACAACTCCTGAGTCCTCTTGCGCTTCTCTTCAACTCGCGACTCCTCTCGCTCTTCTCTTCAACTCCTGACTCCTCTCGCGCTTCTCTGGAATTTCGGCTCTTCACGTTCTATACTTCGACTGCTGACTCTTCTCGCACTTCTCTTCATCTCCCGACTACTCTAGCTCACTCTTCAACTCCCGACTCCTCTCACGCTTGTCTTCAAATCCCGACTCCTCTCCTACTTCCCTCCAACTCCCGACTCCTCTCATGCTTCTCTTCAACTCCCGACCTCTTTTGCTCTTCTCTTCAACACTCGATTCCTCTCTTGCTTCTCTTCAACTCCCGACTCCTCTCGCGCTTATCTTCAACTCCCGACTCCTCTCGCACTTTTCACCAACTCCTGACTCTTCTCGCGCTTCTCACCAACACCCAAACCTTCTCGGTCTTCTCAGCAACTCCCGACTCCTCTCGCGCTTCTCACCGAATCTCGACTCCTCTCACACTTCTCTTCAACTCCCAACTCCTCTCGCGCTTCACTTCAACTCGCGACTGCTCTCGATCTTCTCTTGAACTCCCGACTCCTCTCGCACTTCTCTTGAACTCCCGACTCCTCTCGCACTTCTCTTCAACCTCCGATTCCTCTCGCGCTTCGCACCAACTCCCGATTCCACTCGCTCTTCTCTTCAACACCCGACTCTTCTCGGTCTACTCTTCAACTGCCGACGCCTCTTGCGCTTCTCTTCAACTCCCGACTCCTCGCGCTCTTATCACGAACTCCCTACTCCTCTCACTCTTCTTTTTAACTCCCGACTCCTCTCGTGCTTCTCACCAAGTCCCGACTCCTCTCGCTATACTCTTCAACACCCGACTCTTCTCGCTCTTCTCTTCAACTCCTGACTCCTCTCACGCTTGTCTTCAACCCCCGACTCCTCTCGCGCTTCTCTTCAACTCCCGACTCCTCTCACACTTCTCTTCAACTCTCGACTCCTCTCGCACTTCTCACCCAAAACCGACTCGTTTGTTGCTTCTCAGCAACTCCTGACTCCTCTCGCTCTGCTCTTCAACTCTCGACTCCTCTCGCGCCTCTCTTCAACTCGCGACTCCTCTCGTGCTTCCCTTCAACTGCCGACTCCTCTCGTGCTTCTCACCAACTCCCGACTCCTCTCGCGCTTCTCTTCAACTCCCGACTCCTCTCGAGCTTCTCTTCAATTCCCGACTCCTCTCGTGCTTCTCTTCAACTCCCGACCCTTCTCGCGCTTTTCACCAACTCCCGACTCCTCTCACGCTTCTCTTCAACTCCCGATTCCTCTCGCGCTTCTCTTCAACTCCCGACTCCTCTCACGCTTCTCATCAACTCCCTACTCCTCTCGCTCTTCTCTTCAACTCCCGACTCCTCTCATGCTTCTCTTCAACTCCCGACTCCTCTTGCGTTTCTCTTCAATTCCCGACTCCTGTCGCGCTTCTCTTCAACTCCTGACTCCTGTCGCGCTTCTCTTCAACTCCCGACTCCTGTCGCGCTTCTCTTTAACTGCCGACTCCTCTCGTGCTTCTCTTCAACTCCCGACTCCTCTCGCGTTTCTCACCAACTCCCGACTCCTTTCGCTCATCTCTTCATCTCCCGACTCCTCTCGCGCTTCTCTTCAACTCCTGACTCCTCTATCTCTTCTCTCCAACTCCCGATTCCTCTCGCGCTTCTCTTCAACTCCCGACTCCTCTCGTGCTTCTCTTCAACTCCCGACTCCTCTCGCGCTTCTCTTCAACTCCCGACTCCTCTCACGCTTCTCTTCAACTCCCGACTCCTCTTGCGCTTCTCTTCAACACCCGACTCCTCTCACACTTCTCACCAACTCCCGACTCCTCTTGCGCTTCTCTTCAACTCCTGACTCCTCCCACACTTCTCTTCAACTCCCGACTCCTCTCGCGCTTCTCACGAACTCCCGACTACTCTCGCTCTTCTCTTCAACTCCCGAATCCTCTCGCTCTTCTCTTCAACTCCTGACTCCTCTCGCGCTTCTCTTCAACTCCCGAATCCTCTCGCGCTTCTCTTCAACTCCTGACTCTTCTCACACTTCTCTTCAACTCCCGACTCCTCTCGCGCTTCTCTTCAACTCCCAACTCTTCTCACCAACACCCGACTCCTCTCGCACTTCACTACAACTCCCGACTCCCCTCACACTTCTCACCAAATCCCGACTCCTCTTGCTCTTCTCTTCAACGCCCAACTCCTCTCGCACTTCGCTTCAACTCCCGACTCCTCTCGCGCTTCTCCTCAACTCGCGACTCCTTTCGCGCTTCTCTTCAACTCCCGACTCCTCTCGCGCTTCTCTTCAAATCCCAACTCCTCTAGCACTTCTCTTCAACTCCCAACTCCTCTCGCTTTTCTCTTCAACTCCTGACTCCTCTCGCGCTTCTCTTCAACTCCCGACTCCTCTCACGCTTCTCTTCAACTCTCGATTCCTCTTGCACTTCTCTTCCACTCCCAACTCCTCTCGCGCTTCTCTTCAATTCCCGACTCCTCTCACGCTTCTCTTCAACTCCCGACTCCTCTCGCGCTTCCCTTCAACTGCCGACTCCTCTCGCGCTTCTCACCAGCTCCCGACTCCTCTTGCGCTTCTCTTCAACTCGCGACTCCTCTCGCACTTCTCACCAACTCCTGACTACTCTCTCTCTTCTCTTCAAGTCCCGACTCCTCTCGCACTTCTCTTCAACTCCTGACTCATCTCGCGCTTCTCTTCAACTCCCGACTCCTGGCGCGCTTCTCTTTAACTGCCGACTCCTCTTGTGCTTCTCTTCAACTCCCGACTCCTCTCGTGCTTCTCTTCAACTCCCGACTCCTCTAGCTCTTCTCTTCAACTCCCGACTCCTCTCGCACTTCTCTCCAACTCCCGACTCCTCTCGCACTTCTCTTCAACTCCCGACTCCTCTCACGCTTCTCTCCAACTCCCGACTCCTCTCACGCTTCTCCTCAACTCCCGACTCCTCTAGCTCTTCTCTTCAACTCCCGACTCCTCTCACGCTTCTCATCAACTCCCGACTCCTCTCGCTCTTCTCTTCAACTCCCGACTCCTCTCGCGCTTCTCACCAACTCACGACTCCTCTCCTGCTTCCCTTCAACTCCCGACTCCTCTCGCTCTTCTCACCAAATCCCGACTCCTTTCGCTCTTCTCACCAACTCCCGACTCCTCTCACGCTTCTCTTCAACTCCCGACTCCTCTCGCGCTTCTCTTCAACTCCCGACTCCTCTCCTGCTTCCTTCCAACTCCCGACTCCTCTCGCGCTTCTCTTCAACTCCCGACTCCTCTCACGCTTCTCACCAACTCCCGACTCCTCTCGCGCTTCTCTTCAACTCCCGACTCCTCTCGCGTTTCTCACCAACTCCCGACTCCTTTCGCTCATCTCTTCATCTCTCAACTCCTCTCGTGCTTCTCTTCAACTCCCGACTCCTCTAGCTCTTCTCTTCAACTCCCGACTCCTCTCGCACTTCTCTTCAAATCCCAACTCCTCTCGCACTTCTCTTCAACTCCCAACTCCTCTCGCTTTTCTCTTCAACTCCTGACTCCTCTCGCGCTTCTCTTCAACTCCCGACTCCTCTCACGCTTCTCTTCAACTCTCGATTCCTCTTGCACTTCTCTTCCACTCCCAACTCCTCTCGCGCTTCTCTTCAATTCCCGACTCCTCTCGCGCTTCTCTTCAACTCCCGACTCCTCTCGTGCTTCCCTTCAACTGCCGACTCCTCTCGCGCTTCTCACCAGCTCCCGACTCCTCTTGCGCTTCTCTTCAACTCGCGACTCCTCTCGCACTTCTCACCAACTCCTGACTCCTCTCTCTCTTCTCTTCAAGTCCCGACTCCTCTCGCACTTCTCTTCAACTCCTGACTCCTCTCGCGCTTCTCTTCAACTCCCGACTCCTGTCGCGCTTCTCTTTAACTGCCGACTCCTCTTGTGCTTCTCTTCAACTCCCGACTCCTCTCGTGCTTCTCTTCAACTCCCGACTCCTCTAGCTCTTCTCTTCAACTCCCGACTCCTCTCGCACTTCTCTCCAACTCCCGACTCCTCTCGCACTTCTCTTCAACTCCCGACTCCTCTCACGCTTCTCTCCAACTCCCGACTCCTCTCACGCTTCTCCTCAACTCCCGACTCCTCTAGCTCTTCTCTTCAACTCCCGACTCCTCTCACGCTTCTCATCAACTCCCGAATCCTCTCGCTCTTCTCTTCAACTCCCGACTCCTCTCGCGCTTCTCACCAACTCACGACTCCTCTCCTGCTTCCCTTCAACTCCCGACTCCTCTCACTCTTCTCACCAAATCCCGACTCCTTTCGCTCCTCTCACCAACTCCCGACTCCTCTCACGCTTCTCTTCAACTCCCGACTCCTCTCGCGCTTCTCTTCAACTCCCGACTCCTCTCCTGCTTCCTTCCAACTCCCGACTCCTCTCACTCTTGTCTTCAACTCCCGACTCCTCTCACGCTTCTCACCAACTCCCGACTCCTCTCGCGCTTCTCTTCAACTCCCGACTCCTCTCGCGTTTCTCACCAACTCCCGACTCCTTTCGCTCATCTCTTCATCTCTCAACTCCTCTCATGCTTCTCTTCAACTCCCGACTCCTCTAGCTCTTCTCTTCAACTCCCGACTCCTCTCGCACTTCTCTCCAACTCCCGACTCCTCTCACGCTTCTCTTCAAACCCGGACTCCTCTCGCGCTTCTCTACAACTCCCGATTCCTCTCGCGCTTCTCTTCAACTCCCGACTGCTCTTGCGCTTCTCTTCAACTCCCGACTCCTCTCGCTCTTCTCTTCAACTCCCGACTCCTCTCACGCTGCTCTCCAACTCCCGACTCCTCTCACGCTTCTCCTCAACTCCCGACTCCTCTCGCTCTTCTCTTCAACTCCCGACTCCTCTCACGCTTCTCATCAACTGCCGACTCCTCTCGCTCTTCTCTTCAACTCCCGACACCTCTCGCGCTTCTCACCAACTCACGACTCCTCTCCTGCTTCCCTTCAACTCCCGACTCCTCTCGCTCTTCTCACCAAATCCCGACTCCTTTCGCTCTTCTCACCAACTCCCGACTCCTCTCACGCTTCTCTTCAACTCCCGACTCCTCTCGCGCTTCTCTTCAACTCCCGACTCCTCTCCTGCTTCCTTCCAACTCCCGACTCCTCTCACTCTTGTCTTCAACTCCCGACTCCTCTCACGCTTCTCATCAACTCCCTACTCCTCTCGCTCTTCTCTTCAACTCCCAACTCATCTCGCGCTTCTCACCAACTCCCGACTCCTCTCCTGCTTCCCTTCAACTCCCGACTCCTCTCGCTCTTCTCACCAACTCCCATCTCCTCTCGCACTTCTCGCCAACTGCCGACACCTCTCGCGCTTCTTTTCAACTCCCGACTCCTCTCACGCTTCTCTTCAACTCCCGACTCCTCTCGCGCTTCTCTTCAACTCCCGACTCTTCTCGCTCTTCTCTTCAACTCCCGACTCCTCTCGCGCTTCTCTTCAACTCCCACCTCTTCTCACTCTTCTCACCAACTCCCGACTCCCCTCACGCTTTTCACCAAATCCCGACTCCTCTTGCTCTTCTCTTCAACTCCCGACTCCTCTCGCGCTTCTCTTCAATTCCCGACTCCTCTCACACTTCTCTTCAACACGCGACTCCTCTCTCGCTTCTCTTCAACTCCCGACTGTTCTCGCGCTTCTCACCAACACCCAACTCTTCTCACTCTTCTCACCAACTCCCGACTCCTCTCGCACTTCTCTACAACTCCCGACTCCCCTCACATTTCTCACAAAATCCCGACTCCTCTCGCGCTTCTCTTCAACTCCCGACTCCTCTAGCTCTTCTCTTCAACTCCCGACTCCTCTCGCACTTCTCTCCAACTCCCGACTCCTCTCACGCTTCTCTTCAAACCCGGACTCCTCTCGCGCTTCTCTACAACTCCCGATTCCTCTCGCGCTTCTCTTCAACTCCCGACTCCTCTTGCGCTTCTCTTCAACTCCCGACTCCTCTCGCTCTTCTCTTCAACTCCCGACTCCTCTCACGCTGCTCTCCAACTCCCGACTCCTCTCACGCTTCTCCTCAACTCCCGACTCCTCTCGCTCTTCTCTTCAACTCCCGACTCCTCTCACTCTTCTCATCAACTCCCGACTCCTCTCGCTCTTCTCTTCAACTCCCGACTCCTCTCGCTCTTCTCACCAACTCACGACTCCTCTCCTGCTTCCCTTCAACTCCCGACTCCTCTCGCTCTTCTCACCAAATCCCGACTCCTTTCGCTCTTCTCACCAACTCCCGACTCCTCTCACGCTTCTCTTCAACTCCCGACTCCTCTCGCGCTTCTCTTCAACTCCCGACTCCTCTCCTGCTTCCTTCCAACTCCCGACTCCTCTCACTCTTGTCTTCAACTCCCGACTCCTCTCACGCTTCTCACCAACTCCCGACTCCTCTCGCGCTTCTCTTCAACTCCCGACTCCTCTCCTGCTTCCTTCCAACTCCCGACTCCTCTCACTCTTGTCTTCAACTCCCGACTCCTCTCACGCTTCTCATCAACTCCCTACTCCTCTCGCTCTTCTCTTCAACTCCCAACTCATCTCGCGCTTCTCACCAACTCCCGACTCCTCTCCTGCTTCCCTTCAACTCCCGACTCCTCTCGCTCTTCTCACCAACTCCCATCTCCTCTCGCACTTCTCGCCAACTCCCGACACCTCTCGCGCTTCTTTTCAACTCCCGACTCCTCTCACGCTTCTCTTCAACTCCCGACTCCTCTCGCGCTTCTCTTCAACTCCCGACTCTTCTCGCTCTTCTCTTCAACTCCCGACTCCTCTCGCGCTTCTCTTCAACTCCCACCTCTTCTCACTCTTCTCACCAACTCCCGACTCCCCTCACGCTTTTCACCAAATCCCGACTCCTCTTGCTCTTCTCTTCAACTCCCGACTCCTCTCGCGCTTCTCTTCAATTCCCGACTCCTCTCACACTTCTCTTCAACACGCGACTCCTCTCTCGCTTCTCTTCAAATCCCGACTGTTCTCGCGCTTCTCACCAACACCCAACTCTTCTCACTCTTCTCACCAACTCCCGACTCCTCTCGCACTTCTCTACAACTCCCGACTCCCCTCACATTTCTCACAAAATCCCGACTCCTCTCGCGCTTCTCTTCAACTCCCAACTCCTCTCGCGCTTCTCTTCAATTCCCGACTCCTCTCACACTTCTCTTCAACACGCGACTCCTCTCGCGCTTCTCTTCAACTCCCGACTCCTCTCACGCTTCTCTTCAACTCTCGATTCCTCTTGCGCTTCTCTTCAACTCCCAACTCCTCTCGAGCTTCTCTTCAATTCCCGACTCCTCTAGTGCTTCTCTTCAACTCCCGACACCTCTCGCGCTTTTCACCAACTCCCGACTCCTCTCACGCTTCTCTTCAACTCCCGACTCCTCTCGCGCTTCTCTTCAACTCACGATTCCTCTCGCGCTTCTCTTCAACTCCCGACTCCTCTCGCGCTTCTCTTCATCTCCCGACTCCTCTCGCTCTTCTCTTCAACTCCCGAATCCTCTCACGCTTCTCTCCAACTCCCGACTCCTCTCACGCTTCTCCTCAACTCCCGACTCCTCTCGCTCTTCTCTTCAACTCCCGGCTCCTCTCACGCTTCTCATCAACTCCCAACTCCTCTCGCTCTTCAACTCCCGACTCCTCTCGCGCTTCTCTTCAACTCCCGACACCTCTCGGGTTTCTTTTCAATTCCCGACTCCTGTCGCGCTTCTCTTCAACTCCTGACTCCTGTCGCGCTTCTCTTCAACTCCCGACTCCTGTCGCGCTTCTCTTTAACTGCCGACTCCTCTCGTGCTTCTCTTCAACTCCTGACTCCTCTCGCGTTTCTCACCAACTCCCGACTCCTTTCGCTCATCTCTTCATCTCCCGACTCCTCTAGCGCTTCTCTTCAACTCCTGACTCCTCTAGCTCTTCTCTCCAACTCCCGACTCCTCTCGCGTTTCTCACCAACTCCCGACACCTTTCGCTCATCTCTTCATCTCCCGACTCCTCTCGCTCTTCTCTCCAACTCCCGATTCCTCTCGCGCTTCTCTTCAACTCCCAACTCCTCTCGCGCTTCTCTTCAACTCCCGACTCCTCTCGCGCTTCTCTTCAACTCCCGACTCCTCTCACGCTTCTCTTCAACTCCCGACTCCTCTTGCGCTTCTCTTCAACACCCGACTCCTCTCGCACTTCTCACCAACTCCCGACTCCTCTCGCGCTTCTCTTCAACTCCCGACTCCTCCCACGCTTCTCTTCAACTCCCGACTCCTCTCGCGCTTCTCACGAACTCCCGACTCCTCTCGCTCTTCTCTTCAACTCCCGAATCCTCTCGCTCTTCTCTTCAACTCCTGACTCCTCTCCCGCTTCTTTTCAATTCCCGACTCCTCTCGCGCTTCTCTTCAACTCCCAACTCTTCTCACTCTTCTCACCAACACCCGACTCCTCTCGCACTTCTATACAACTCCCGACTCCCCTCACACTTCTCACCAAATCCCGACTCCTCTTGCTCTTCTCTTCAACTCCCAACTCCTCTCGCGCTTCGCTTCAATTCCCGACTCCTCTCGCACTTCTCTTCAACACGCGACTCCTCTCTCGCTTCTCTTCAACTCCCGACTCCTCTCGCGCTTCTCCTCAACTCCCGACTCCTCTCGCGCTTCTCTTCAACTCCCGACTCCTCTCGCTCTTCTCTTCAACTCCTGACTCCTCTCGCGCTTCTCTTCAACTCCCGACTCCTCTCACGCTTCTCTTCAACTCTCGATTCCTCTTGCGCTTCTCTTCAACTCCCAACTCCTCTCGCGCTTCTCTTCAATTCCCGACTCCTCTCGCGCTTCTCTTCAACTCCCGACTCCTCTCGCGCTTCCCTTCAACTGCCGACTCCTCTCGTGCTTCTCACCAGCTCCCGACTCCTCTTGCGTTTCTCTTCAACTCGCGACTCCTCTCGCGCTTCCCTTCAATTGCCGACTCCTCTCGTGCTTCTCACCAACTCCCGACTCCTCTCGCGCTTCTCTTCAACTCCAGACTCCTCTCGCACATCTCACCAACTCCTGACTCCTCTCTCTCTTCTCTTCAAGTCCCGACTCCTCTCGCACTTCTCTTGAACTCCCGATTCCTCTCACGCTTCTCTTCAACTCCCAACTCCTCTCGTGCTTCTCTTCAACTCCCGACTCCTCTCGCGTTTCTCTTCAATTCCCGACTCCTGTCGCGCTTCTCTTCAACTCCTGACTCCTGTTGCGCTTCTCTTCAACTCCCTACTCCTGTCGCGCTTCTCTTTAACTGTCGACTCCTCTTGTGCTTCTCTTCAACTCCCGACTCCTATCGCGTTTCTCACCAACTCCCGACTCCTTTCGCTCATCTCTTCATCTCCCAACTCGTCTCGTGCTTCTCTTCAACTCCCGACTCCTCTAGCTCTTCTCTTCAACTCCCGACTCCTCTCACGCTTCTCATCAACTCCCGACTCCTCTCGCTCTTCTCTTCAACTCCCGACTCCTCTCGCGCTTCTCACCAACTCACGACTCCTCTCCTGCTTCCCTTCAACTCCCGACTCCTCTCACTCTTCTCACCAAATCCCGACTCCTTTCGCTCTTCTCACCAACTCCCGACTCCTCTCACGCTTCTCTTCAACTCCCGACTCCTCTCGCGCTTCTCTTCAACTCCCGACTCCTCTCCTGCTTCCTTCCAACTCCCGACTCCTCTCACTCTTGTCTTCAACTCCCGACTCCTCTCACGCTTCTCACCAACTCCCGACTCCTCTCGCGCTTCTCTTCAACTCCCGACTCCTCTCGCGTTTCTCACCAACTCCCGACTCCTTTCGCTCATCTCTTCATCTCTCAACTCCTCTCATGCTTCTCTTCAACTCCCGACTCCTCTAGCTCTTCTCTTCAACTCCCGACTCCTCTCGCACTTCTCTCCAACTCCCGACTCCTCTCACGCTTCTCTTCAAACCCAGACTCCTCTCGCGCTTCTCTACAACTCCCGATTCCTCTCGCGCTTCTCTTCAACTACCAACTCCTCTTGCGCTTCTCTTCAACTCCCGACTCCTCTCGCTCTTCTCTTCAACTCCCGACTCCTCTCACGCTTCTCATCAACTCCCGACTCCTCTCACTCTTCTCTTCAACTCCCGACTCCTCTCGCGCTTCTCACCAACTCACGACTCCTCTCCTGCTTCCCTTCAACTCCCGACTCCTCTCGCTCCTCTCACCAAATCCCGACTCCTTTCGCTCTTCTCACCAACTCCCGACTCCTCTCACGCTTCTCTTCAACTCCCGACTCCTCTCGCGCTTCTCTTCAACTCCCGACTCCTCTCCTGCTTCCTTCCAACTCCCGACTCCTCTCACTCTTGTCTTCAACTCCCGACTCCTCTCACGCTTCTCACCAACTCCCGACTCCTCTCGCGCTTCTCTTCAACTCCCGACTCCTCTCCTGCTTCCTTCCAACTCCCGACTCCTCTCACTCTTTTCTTCAACTCCCGACTCCTCTCACGCTTCTCATCAACTCCCTACTCCTCTCGCTCTTCTCTTCAACTCCCAACTCATCTAGCGCTTCTTACCAACTCCCGACTCCTCTCCTGCTTCCCTTCAACTCCCGACTCCTCTCGCTCTTCTCACCAACTCCCATCTCCTCTCGCACTTCTCGCCAACTCCCGACACCTCTCGCGCTTCTTTTCAACTCCCGACTCCTCTCACGCTTCTCTTCAACTCCCGACTCCTCTCGCGCTTCTCTTCAACTCCCGACTCTTCTCGCTCTTCTCTTCAACTCCCGACTCCTCTCGCGCTTCTCTTCAACTCCCAACTCTTCTCACTCTTCTCACCAACTCCCGACTCCCCTCACGCTTTTCACCAAATCCCGACTCCTCTTGCTCTTCTCTTCAACTCCCGACTCCTCTCGCGCTTCTCTTCAATTCCCGACTCCTCTCACACTTCTCTTCAACACGCGACTCCTCTCTCGCTTCTCTTCAACTCCCGACTGTTCTCGCGTTTCTCACCAACACCCAACTCTTCTCACTCTTCTCACCAACTCCCGACTCCTCTCGCACTTCTCTTCAACTCCCGACTCCCCTCACATTTCTCACAAAATCCCGACTCCTCTCGCGCTTCTCTTCAACTCCCAACTCCTCTCGCGCTTCTCTTCAATTCCCGACACCTCTCACACTTCTCTTCAACACGCGACTCCTCTCGCGCTTCTCTTCAACTCCCGACTCCTCTCACGTTTCTCTTCAACTCTCGATTCCTCTTGCGCTTCTCTTCAACTCCCAACTCCTCTCGAGCTTCTCTTCAATTCCCGACACCACTCGCGCTTTTCACCAACTCCCGACTCCTCTCACGCTTCTCTTCAACTCCCGACTCCTCTCGCGCTTCTCTTCAACTCACGATTCCTCTCGCGCTTCTCTTCAACTCCCGACTCCTCTCGCGCTTCTCTTCATCTCCCGACTCCTCTCGCTCTTCTCTTCAACTCCTGACTCCTCTCCCGCTTCTTTTCAATTCCCGACTCCTCTCGCGCTTCTCTTCAACTCCCAACTCTTCTCACTCTTCTCACCAACACCCGACTCCTCTCGCACTTCTATACAACTCCCGACTCCCCTCACACTTCTCACCAAATCCCGACTCCTCTTGCTCTTCTCTTCAACTCCCAACTCCTCTCGCGCTTCGCTTCAATTCCCGACTCCTCTCGCACTTCTCTTCAACACGCGACTCCTCTCTCGCTTCTCTTCAACTCCCGACTCCTCTCGCGCTTCTCCTCAACTCCCGACTCCTCTCGCTCTTCTCTTCAACTCCTGACTCCTCTCGCGCTTCTCTTCAACTCCCGACTCCTCTCACGCTTCTCTTCAACTCTCGATTCCTCTTGCGCTTCTCTTCAACTCCCAACTCCTCTCGCGCTTCTCTTCAACTCCCGACTCCTCTCGTGCTTCTCACCAGCTCCCGACTCCTCTTGCGTTTCTCTTCAACTCGCGACTCCTCTCGCGCTTCCCTTCAATTGCCGACTCCTCTCGTGCTTCTCACCAACTCCCGACTCCTCTCGCGCTTCTCTTCAACTCCAGACTCCTCTCGCACATCTCACCAACTCCTGACTCCTCTCTCTCTTCTCTTCAAGTCCCGACTCCTCTCGCACTTCTCTTGAACTCCCGATTCCTCTCACACTTCTCTTCAACTCCCAACTCCTCTCGTGCTTCTCTTCAACTCCCGACTCCTCTCGCGTTTCTCTTCAATTCCCGACTCCTGTCGCGCTTCTCTTCAACTCCTGACTCCTGTTGCGCTTCTCTTCAACTCCCTACTCCTGTCGCGCTTCTCTTTAACTGTCGACTCCTCTTGTGCTTCTCTTCAACTCCCGACTCCTCTCGCGTTTCTCACCAACTCCCGACTCCTTTCGCTCATCTCTTCATCTCCCAACTCCTCTCGTGCTTCTCTTCAACTCCCGACTCCTCTAGCTCTTCTCTTCAACTCCCGACTCCTCTCGCGCTTCTCTCCAACTCCCGACTCCTCTCACGCTTCTCTTCAACCCCCGACTCCTCTCGCGCTTCTCTTCAACTCACGATTCCTCTCGCGCTTCTCTTCAACTCCCGACTCCTCTCGCGCTTCTCTTCATCTCCTGACTCCTCTTGCTCTTCTCTTCAACTCCCGACTCCTCTCACGCTTCTCTCCAACTCCCGACTCCTCTCACGCTTCTCCTCAACTCCCGACTCCTCTCGCTCTTCTCTTCAACTCCCGGCTCCTCTCACGCTTCTCATCAACTCCCAACTCCTCTCGCTCTTCAACTCCCGACTCCTCTCGCGTTTTTTTCAACTCCCAACTCCTCTCGCTCTTCTCTTCAACTCCTGACTCCTCTCGCGCTTCTCTTCAACTCCCGACTCCTCTCACGCTTCTCTTCAACTCTCGATTCCTCTTGCGCTTCTCTTCAACTCCCAACTCCTCTCGCGCTTCTCTTCAACTCCCGACTCCTCTCTCGCTTCCCTTCAACTGCCGACTCCTCTCGTGCTTCTCACCAGCTCCCGACTCCTCTTGCGTTTCTCTTCAACTCGCGACTCCTCTCGCGCTTCCCTTCAATTGCCGACTCCTCTCGTGCTTCTCTTCAACTCCCAACTCTTCTCACTCTTCTCACCAACACCCGACTCCTCTCGCACTTCTATACAACTCCCGACTCCCCTCACACTTCTCACCAAATCCCGACTCCTCTTGCTCTTCTCTTCAACTCCCAACTCCTCTCGCGCTTCGCTTCAATTCCCGACTCCTCTCGCACTTCTCTTCAACACGCGACTCCTCTCTCGCTTCTCTTCAACTCCCGACTCCTCTCGCGCTTCTCCTCAACTCCCGACTCCTCTCGCTCTTCTCTTCAACTCCTGACTCCTCTCGCGCTTCTCTTCAACTCCCGACTCCTCTCACGCTTCTCTTCAACTCTCGATTCCTCTTGCGCTTCTCTTCAACTCCCAACTCCTCTCGCGCTTCTCTTCAACTCCCGACTCCTCTCGCGTTTCTCTTCAATTCCCGACTCCTGTCGCGCTTCTCTTCAACTCCTGACTCCTGTTGCGCTTCTCTTCAACTCCCTACTCCTGTCGCGCTTCTCTTTAACTGTCGACTCCTCTTGTGCTTCTCTTCAACTCCCGACTCCTCTCGCGTTTCTCACCAACTCCCGACTCCTCTCGCTCATCTCTTCATCTCCCAACTCCTCTCGCGCTTCTCTTCAACTCCCGACTCCTCTAGCTCTTCTCTTCAACTCCCGACTCCTCTCGCGCTTCTCTCCAACTCCCGACTCCTCTCACGCTTCTCTTCAACCCCCGACTCCTCTCGCGCTTCTCTTCAACTCACGATTCCTCTCGCGCTTCTCTTCAACTCCCGACTCCTCTCGCGCTTCTCTTCATCTCCTGACTCCTCTCGCTCTTCTCTTCAACTCCCGACTCCTCTCACGCTTCTCTCCAACTCCCGACTCCTCTCACGCTTCTCCTCAACTCCCGACTCCTCTCGCTCTTCTCTTCAACTCCCGGCTCCTCTCACGCTTCTCATCAACTCCCAACTCCTCTCGCTCTTCAACTCCCGACTCCTCTCGCGCTTCTCTTCAACTCCCAACTCCTCTCGCTCTTCTCTTCAACTCCTGACTCCTCTCGCGCTTCTCTTCAACTCCCGACTCCTCTCACGCTTCTCTTCAACTCTCGATTCCTCTTGCGCTTCTCTTCAACTCCCAACTCCTCTCGCGCTTCTCTTCAACTCCCGACTCCTCTCTCGCTTCCCTTCAACTGCCGACTCCTCTCGTGCTTCTCACCAGCTCCCGACTCCTCTTGCGTTTCTCTTCAACTCGCGACTCCTCTCGCGCTTCCCTTCAATTGCCGACTCCTCTCGTGCTTCTCACCAACTCCCGACTCCTCTCGCGCTTCTCTTCAACTCCAGACTCCTCTCGCACATCTCACCAACTCCTGACTCCTCTCTCTCTTCTCTTCAAGTCCCGACTCCTCTCGCACTTCTCTTGAACTCCCGATTCCTCTCACACTTCTCTTCAACTCCCAACTCCTCTCGTGCTTCTCTTCAACTCCCGACTCCTCTCGCGTTTCTCTTCAATTCCCGACTCCTGTCGCGCTTCTCTTCAACTCCTGACTCCTGTTGCGCTTCTCTTCAACTCCCTACTCCTGTCGCGCTTCTCTTTAACTGTCGACTCCTCTTGTGCTTCTCTTCAACTCCCGACTCCTCTCGCGTTTCTCACCAACTCCCGACTCCTTTCGCTCATCTCTTCATCTCCCGACTCCTCTCGCTCTTCTCTCCAACTCCCGATTCCTCTCGCGCTTCTCTTCAACTCCCGACTCCTCTCGCGCTTCTCTTCAACTCCCAACTCCTCTCGCGCTTCTCTTCAACTCCCGACTCCTCTCGCGCTTCTCTTCAACTCCCGACTCCTCTCACACTTCTCTTCAACTCCCGACTCCTCTTGCGCTTCTCTTCAACACCCGACTCCTCTCACACTTCTCACCAACTCCCGACTCCTCTCGCGCTTCTCTTCAACTCCCGACTCCTCCCACGCTTCTCTTCAACTCCCGACTCCTCTCGCGCTTCTCTTCAACTCCCAACTCTTCTCACTCTTCTCACCAACACCCGACTCCTCTCGCACTTCTATACAACTCCCGACTCCCCTCACACTTCTCACCAAATCCCGACTCCTCTTGCTCTTCTCTTCAACTCCCATCTCCTCTCGCACTTCGCTTCAATTCCCGACTCCTCTCGCACTTCTCTTCAACACGCGACTCCTCTCGCGCTTCTCTTCAACTCCCGACTCCTCTCGCTCTTCTCTTCAACTCCTGACTCCTCTCGCGCTTCTCTTCAACTCCCGACTCCTCTCACGCTTCTCTTCAACTCTCGATTCCTCTCGCGCTTCTCTTCAACTCCCGACTCCTCTCGCGCTTCCCTTCAACTGCCGACTCCTCTCGTGCTTCTCACCAGCTCCCGACTCCTCTTGCGTTTCTCTTCAACTCGCGACTCCTCTCGCGCTTCCCTTCAATTGCCGACTCCTCTCGTGCTTCTCACCAACTCCCGACTCCTCTCGCGCTTCTCTTCAACTCCAGACTCCTCTCGCACATCTCACCAACTCCTGACTCCTCTCTCTCTTCTCTTCAAGTCCCGACTCCTCTCGCACTTCTCTTGAACTCCCGATTCCTCTCACACTTCCCTTCAACTCCCAACTCCTCTCGTGCTTCTCTTCAACTCCCGACTCCTCTCGCGTTTCTCTTCAATTCCCGACTCCTGTCGCGCTTCTCTTCAACTCCTGACTCCTGTTGCGCTTCTCTTCAACTCCCTACTCCTGTCGCGCTTCTCTTTAACTGTCGACTCCTCTTGTGCTTCTCTTCAACTCCCGACTCCTCTCGCGTTTCTCACCAACTCCCGACTCCTTTCGCTCATCTCTTCATCTCCCAACTCCTCTCGTGCTTCTCTTCAACTCCCGACTCCTCTAGCTCTTCTCTTCAACTCCCGACTCCTCTCGCGCTTCTCTCCAACTCCCGACTCCTCTCACGCTTCTCTTCAACCCCCGACTCCTCTCGCGCTTCTCTTCAACTCCCGATTCCTCTCGCGCTTCTCTTCAACTCCCGACTCCTCATGCGCTTCTCTTCAACTCCCGACTCCTCTCGCTCTTCTCTTCAACTCCCGACTCCTCTCACGCTTCTCTCCAACTCCCAACTCCTCTCACGCTTCTCCTCAACTCCCGACTCCTCTCGCTCGTCTCATCAACTCCCGACTCCTCTCACGCTTCTCATCAACTCCCGACTCCTCTCGCTCTTCTCTTCAACTCCCGACTCCTCTCGCGCTTCTCACCAACTCCCGACTCCTCTTGCTCTTCTCTTCAACTCCCAACTCCTCTCGCGCTTCGCTTCAATTCCCGACTCCTCTCGCACTTCTCTTCAACACGCGACTCCTCTCTCGCTTCTCTTCAACTCCCGACTCCTCTCGCGCTTCTCCTCAACTCCCGACTCCTCTCGCGCTTCTCTTCAACTCCCGAATCCTCTCGCTCTTCTCTTCAACTCCTGATTCCTCTCGCGCTTCTCTTCAACTCCCGACTCCTCTCACGCTTCTCTTCAACTCTCGATTCCTCTTGCTCTTCTCTTCAACTCCCAACTCCTCTCGCGCTTCTCTTCAATTCCCGACTCCTCTCGCGCTTCTCTTCAACTCCCGACTCCTCTCGCGCTTCCCTTCAACTGCCGACTCCTCTCGTGCTTCTCTTCAACTCCCGACTCCTCTAGCTCTTCTCTTCAACTCCCGACTCCTCTCGCGCTTCTCACCAACTCACGACTCCTCTCCTGCTTCCCTTCAACTCCCGACTCCTCTCACTCTTCTCACCAAATCCCGACTCCTTTTGCTCTTCTCACCAACTCCCGACTCCTCTCACGCTTCTCTTCAACTCCCGACTCCTCTCGCGCTTCTCTTCAAATCCCGACTCCTCTCCTGCTTCCTTCCAACTCCCGACTCCTCTCACTCTTGTCTTCAACTCCCGACTCCTCTCACGCTTCCCACCAACTCCCGACTCCTCTCGCGCTTCTCTTCAACTCCCGACTCCTCTCGCGTTTCTCACCAACTCCCGACTCCTTTCGCTCATCTCTTCATCTCTCAACTCCTCTCATGCTTCTCTTCAACTCCCGACTCCTCTAGCTCTTCTCTTCAACTCCCGACTCCTCTCGCACTTCTCTCCAACTCCCGACTCCTCTCACGCTTCTCTTCAAACCCAGACTCCTCTCGCGCTTCTCTACAACTCCCGATTCCTCTCGCGCTTCTCTTCAACTCCCGACTCCTCTTGCGCTTCTCTTCAACTCCCGACTCCTCTCGCTCTTCTCTTCAACTCCCGACTCCTCTCACGCTTCTCATCAACTCCCGACTCCTCTCACTCTTCTCTTCAACTCCCGACTCCTCTCGCGCTTCTCACCAACTCACGACTCCTCTCCTGCTTCCCTTCAACTCCCGACTCCTCTCGCTCTTCTCACCAAATCCCGACTCCTTTCGCTCTTCTCACCAACTCCCGACTCCTCTCACGCTTCTCTTCAACTCCCAACTCCTCTCGCGCTTCTCTTCAACTCCCGACTCCTCTCCTGCTTCCTTCCAACTCCCGACTCCTCTCACTCTTGTCTTCAACTCCCGACTCCTCTCACGCTTCTCACCAACTCCCGACTCCTCTCGCGCTTCTCTTCAACTCCCGACTCCTCTCCTGCTTCCTTCCAACTCCCGACTCCTCTCACTCTTGTCTTCAACTCCCGACTCCTCTCACGCTTCTCATCAACTCCCTACTCCTCTCGCTCTTCTCTTCAACTCCCAACTCATCTCGCGCTTCTCACCAACTCCCGACTCCTCTCCTGCTTCCCTTCAACTCCCGACTCCTCTCGCTCTTCTCACCAACTCCCATCTCCTCTCGCACTTCTCGCCAACTCCCGACACCTCTCACGCTTCTTTTCAACTCCCGACTCCTCTCACGCTTCTCTTCAACTCCCGACTCCTCTCGCGCTTCTCTTCAACTCCCGACTCTTCTCGCTCTTCTCTTCAACTCCCGACTCCTCTCGCGCTTCTCTTCAACTCCCAACTCTTCGCACTCTTCTCACCAACTCCCGACTCCCCTCACGCTTTTCACCAAATCCCGACTCCTCTTGCTCTTCTCTTCAACTCCCGACTCCTCTCGCGCTTCTCTTCAATTCCCGACTCCTCTCACACTTCTCTTCAACACGCGACTCCTCTCTCGCTTCTCTTCAACTCCCGACTGTTCTCGCGCTTCTCACCAACACCCAACTCTTCTCACTCTTCTCACCAACTCCCGACTCCTCTCGCACTTCTATACAACTCCCGACTCCCCTCACATTTCTCACAAAATCCCGACTCCTCTCGAGCTTCTCTTCAACTCCCAACTCCTCTCGCGCTTCTCTTCAATTTCCGACACCTCTAACACTTCTCTTCATTACGCGACTCCTCTCGCGCTTCTCTTCAACTCCCGACTCCTCTCACGCTTCTCTTCAACTCTCGATTCCTCTTGCGCTTCTCTTCAACTCCCAACTCCTCTCGAGCTTCTCTTCAATTCCCGACTCCTCTCGTGCTTCTCTTCAACTCCCGACACCTCTCGCGCTTTTCACCAACTCCCGACTCCTCTCACGCTTCTCTTCAACTCCCGACTCCTCTCGCGCTTCTCTTCAACTCACGATTCCTCTCGCGCTTCTCTTCAACTCCCGACTCCTCTCGCGCTTCTCTTCATCTCCCGACTCCTCTCGCTCTTCTCTTCAACTCCCGACTCCTCTCACGCTTCTCTCCAACTCCCGACTCCTCTCACGCTTCTCCTCAACTCCCGACTCCTCTCGCTCTTCTCTTCAAACTCCCGGCTCCTCTCACGCTTCTCATCAACTCCCAACTCCTCTCGCTCTTCAACTCCCGACTCCTCTCGCGCTTCTCTCCAACTCCCGACTCCTCTCACGCTTCTCCTCAACTCCCGACTCCTCTCGCGCTTCTCTTCAACTCCCAACTCTTCTCACTCTTCTCACCAACACCCGACTCCTCTCGCACTTCTATACAACTCCCGACTCCCCTCACACTTCTCATCAAATCCCGACTCCTCTTGCTCTTCTCTTCAACTCCCAACTCCTCTCGCGCTTCGCTTCAATTCCCGACTCCTCTCGCACTTCTCTTCAACACGCGACTCCTCTCTCGCTTCTCTTCAACTCCCGACTCCTCTCGCGCTTCTCCTCAACTCCCGACTCCTCTCGCGCTTCTCTTCAACTCCCGACTCCTCTCGCTCTTCTCTTCAACTCCTGACTCCTCTCGCGCTTCTCTTCAACTCCCGACTCCTCTCACGCTTCTCTTCAACTCTCGATTCCTCTTGCGCTTCTCTTCAACTCCCAACTCCTCTCGCGCTTCTCTTCAATTCCCGACTCCTCTCGCGCTTCTCTTCAACTCCCGACTCCTCTCGCGCTTCCCTTCAACTGCCGACTCCTCTCGTGCTTCTCACCAGCTCCCGACTCCTCTTGCGTTTCTCTTCAACTCGCGACTCCTCTCGCGCTTCCCTTCAATTGCCGACTCCTCTCGTGCTTCTCACCAACTCCCGACTCCTCTCGCGCTTCTCTTCAACTCCAGACTCCTCTCGCACATCTCACCAACTCCTGACTCCTCTCTCTCTTCTCTTCAAGTCCCGACTCCTCTCGCACTTCTCTTGAACTCCCGATTCCTCTCACACTTCTCTTCAACTCCCAACTCCTCTCGTGCTTCTCTTCAACTCCCGACTCCTCTCGCGTTTCTCTTCAATTCCCGACTCCTGTCGCGCTTCTCTTCAACTCCTGACTCCTGTTGCGCTTCTCTTCAACTCCCTACTCCTGTCGCGCTTCTCTTTAACTGTCGACTCCTCTTGTGCTTCTCTTCAACTCCCGACTCCTCTCGCGTTTCTCACCAACTCCCGACTCCTTTCGCTCATCTCTTCATCTCCCAACTCCTCTCGTGCTTCTCTTCAACTCCCGACTCCTCTAGCTCTTCTCTTCAACTCCCGACTCCTCTCGCGCTTCTCTCCAACTTCCGACTCCTCTCACGCTTCTCTTCAACACCCGACTCCTCTCGCGCTTCTCTTCAACTCCCGATTCCTCTCGCGCTTCTCTTCAACTCCCGACTCCTCATGCGCTTCTCTCCAACTCCCAACTCCTCTCACGCTTCTCCTCAACTCCCGACTCCTCTCGCTCGTCTCATCAACTCCCGACTCCTCTCACGCTTCTCATCAACTCCCGACTCCTCTCGCTCTTCTCTTCAACTCCCGACTCCTCTCGCGCTTCTCACCAACTCCCGACTCCTCTTGCTCTTCTCTTCAACTCCCAACTCCTCTCGCGCTTCGCTTCAATTCCCGACTCCTCTCGCACTTCTCTTCAACACGCGACTCCTCTCTCGCTTCTCTTCAACTCTCGATTCCTCTTGCGCTTCTCTTCAATTCCCGACTCCTCTCGCGCTTCTCTTCAACTCCCGACTCCTCTCGCGCTTCCCTTCAACTGCCGACTCCTCTCGTGCTTCTCACCAGCTCCCGACTCCTCTTGCGTTTCTCTTCAACTCGCGACTCCTCTCGCGCTTCCCTTCAATTGCCGACTCCTCTCGTGCTTCTCACCAACTCCCGACTCCTCTCTCTCTTCTCTTCAAGTCCCGACTCCTCTCGCACTTCTCTTGAACTCCCGATTCCTCTCACGCTTCTCTTCAACTCCCAACTCCTCTCGTGCTTCTCTTCAACTCCCGACTCCTCTCGCGTTTCTCTTCAATTCCCGACTCCTGTCGCGCTTCTCTTCAACTCCTGACTCCTGTTGCGCTTCTCTTCAACTCCCGACTCCTCTCACGCTTCTCTTCAACTCTCAATTCCTCTTGCGCTTCTCTTCAACTCCCAACTCCTCTCGAGCTTCTCTTCAATTCCCGACTCCTCTCGTGCTTCTCTTCAACTCCCGACTCCTCTCGCGCTTTTCACCAACTCCGAACTGCTCTCGCTCTTCTCTTCAACTCCCGACTCCTCTCTCGCTTCTCTCCAACTCCCGACTCCTCTCACGCTTCTCATCAACTCCCGCCTCCTCTCCTGCTTCCCTTCAACTCCCGACTCCTCTCGCTCTTCTCACCAACTCCCATCTCCTCTCGCACTTCTCACCAACTCCCGACACCTCTCGCGCTTCTCTTCAACTCCCGACTCCTCTCGCGCTTCTCTTCAACTCCCGACTCCTTTCGCGCTTCTCACCAACACCCAACTCTTCTCACTCTTCTCACCAATTCCCGACTCCTCTCGCACTTCTCTACAACTCCCGACTCCCCTCACATTTCTCACCAAATCCCGACTCCTCTCGCGCTTCTCTTCAACTCCCGACTCCTCTCGCGCTTCTCTTCAATTCCCGACTCCTCTCACACTTCTCTTCAACACGCGACTCCTCTCGCGCTTCTCTTCATCTCCCGACTCCTCTCACGCTTCTCTTCAACTCTCAATTCCTCTTGCGCTTCTCTTCAACTCCCAACTCCTCTCGAGCTTCTCTTCAATTCCCGACTCCTCTCGTGCTTCTCTTCAACTCCCGACTCCTCTCGCGCTTTTCACCATCTCCGAACTGCTCTTGCTCTTCTCTTCAACTCCCGACTCCTCTCTCGCTTCTCTCCAACTCCCGACTCCTCTCACGCTTCTCTTCAACTCCCGACTCCTCTCGCGCTTCTCTTCAACTCCCGATTCCTCTCACGCTTCTCTTCAACACCCGACTCCTCTCGCGCTTCTCTTCATCTCCCGACTCCTCTCGATCTTCTCTTCAACTCCTGACTCCTCTCACGCTTCTCTCCAACTCCCGACTCCTCTCGCGCTTCTCTTCAACTCCCAACTCCTCTCGCGCTTCTCTTCAACTCCCGACTCCTTTCGCTCTTCTCACCAACTCCCGACTCCTCTCACGCTTCTCTTCAACTCCCGACTTCTCTCGTGCTTCTCTTCAACTCCCGATTCCTCTCACGCTTCTCACCAACTCCCGACTCCTCTCGCGCTTCTCTTCAACTCCCGAATCCTCTCACTCTTCTCTTCAACTCCTGACTCCTCTCCTGCTTCTCTTCAACTCCCGACTCCTCTCACGCTTCTCTTCAACTCCCAACTCTTCTCGCTCTTCTCTTCAACTCCCAACTCTTCTCACTCTTCTCACCAACTCTCAACTCCTCTCGCACTTCTCTACAACTCCCGACTCCCCTCACGTTTTTCACCAAATCCCGACTCCTCTTGCTCTTCTCTTCAACTCCCGACTCCTCTCGCGCTTCTCTTCAATTCCCGACTCCTCTCACACTTCTCTTCAACACGCGACTCCTCTCTCGCTTCTCTTCAACTCCTGACTCTTCTCGCGCTTCTCACCAACACCCAACTCTTCTCACTCTTCTCACCAATTCCCGACTCCTCTCGCACTTCTCTACAACTCCCAACTCCCCTCACATTTCTCACCAAATCCCGACTCCTCTCGCGCTTCTCTTCAACTCCCGACTCCTCTCGCGCTTCTCTTCAATTCCCGACTCCTCTCACACTTCTCTTCAACACGCGACTCCTCTCGCGCTTCTCTTCAACTCCCGACTCCTCTCACGCTTCTCTTCAACTCTCAATTCCTCTTGCGCTTCTCTTCAACTCCCAACTCCTCTCGAGCTTCTCTTCAATTCCCGACTCCTCTCGTGCTTCTCTTCAACTCCCGACTCCTCTCGCGCTTTTCACCAACTCCGAACTGCTCTCGCTCTTCTCTTCAACTCCCGACTCCTCTCTCGCTTCTCTCCAACTCCCGACTCCTCTCACGCTTCTCTTCAACTCCCGACTCCTCTCCTGCTTCCCTTCAACTCCCGACTCCTCTCGCTCTTCTCACCAACTCCCATCTCCTCTCGCACTTCTCACCAACTCCCGACACCTCTCGCGCTTCTCTTCAACTCCCGACTCCTCTCGTGCTTCTCTTCAACTCCCGATTCCTCTCACGCTTCTCACCAACTCCCGACTCCTCTCGCGCTTCTCTTCAACTCCCGAATCCTCTCACTCTTCTCTTCAACTCCTGACTCCTCTCCTGCTTCTCTTCAACTCCCGACTCCTCTCACGCTTCTCTTCAACTCCCAACTCTTCTCGCTCTTCTCTTCAACTCCCAACTCTTCTCACTCTTCTCACCAACTCTCAACTCCTCTCGCACTTCTCTACAACTCCCGACTCCCCTCACGCTTTTCACCAAATCCCGACTCCTCTTGCTTTTCTCTTCAACTCCCGACTCCTCTCGCGCTTCTCTTCAATTCCCGACTCCTCTCACACTTCTCTTCAACACGCGACTCCTCTCTCGCTTCTCTTCAACTCCTGACTCTTCTCGCGCTTCTCACCAACACCCAACTCTTCTCACTCTTCTCACCAATTCCTGACTCCTCTCGCACTTCTCTACAACTCCCGACTCCCCTCACATTTCTCACCAAATCCCGACTCCTCTCGCGCTTCTCTTCAACTCCCGACTCCTCTCGCGCTTCTCTTCAATTCCGACTCCTCTCACACTTCTCTTCAACACGCGACTCCTCTCGCGCTTCTCTTCAACTCCCGACTCCTCTCACGCTTCTCTTCAACTCTCAATTCCTCTTGCGCTTCTCTTCAACTCCCAACTCCTCTCGAGCTTCTCTTCAATTCCCGACTCCTCTCGTGCTTCTCTTCAACTCCCGACTCCTCTCGCGCTTTTCACCAACTCCGAACTGCTCTCGCTCTTCTCTTCAACTCCCGACTCCTCTCTCGCTTCTCTCCAACTCCCGACTCCTCTCACGCTTCTCTTCAGCTCCCGACTCCTCTCCTGCTTCCCTTCAACTCCCGACTCCTCTCGCTCTTCTCACCAACTCCCATCTCCTCTCGCACTTCTCACCAACTCCCGACACCTCTCGCGCTTCTCTTCAACTCCCGACTCCTCTCGCGCTTCTCTTCAACTCCCGACTCCTTTCGCTCTTCTCACCAACTCCCGACTCCTCTCACGCTTCTCTTCAACTCCCGACTCCTCTCGTGCTTCTCTTCAACTCCCGATTCCTCTCACGCTTCTCACCAACTCCCGACTCCTCTCGCGCTTCTCTTCAACTCCCGAATCCTCTCACTCTTCTCTTCAACTCCTGACTCCTCTCCTGCTTCTCTTCAACTCCCGACTCCTCTCACGCTTCTCTTCAACTCCCAACTCTTCTCGCTCTTCTCTTCAACTCCCAACTCTTCTCACTCTTCTCACCAACTCTCAACTCCTCTCGCACTTCTCTACAACTCCCGACTCCCCTCACGCTTTTCACCAAATCCCGACTCCTCTTGCTCTTCTCTTCAACTCCCGACTCCTCTCGCGCTTCTCTTCAATTCCCGACTCCTCTCACACTTCTCTTCAACACGCGACTCCTCTCTCGCTTCTCTTCAACTCCTGACTCTTCTCGCGCTTCTCACCAACACCCAACTCTTCTCACTCTTCTCACCAATTCCCGACTCCTCTCGCACTTCTCTACAACTCCCGACTCCCCTCACATTTCTCACCAAATCCCGACTCCTCTCGCGCTTCTCTTCAACTCCCGACTCCTCTCGCGCTTCTCTTCAATTCCCGACTCCTCTCACACTTCTCTTCAACACGCGACTCCTCTCGCGCTTCTCTTCAACTCCCGACTCCTCTCACGCTTCTCTTCAACTCTCAATTCCTCTTGCGCTTCTCTTCAACTCCCAACTCCTCTCGAGCTTCTCTTCAATTCCCGACTCCTCTCGTGCTTCTCTTCAACTCCCGACTCCTCTCGCGCTTTTCACCAACTCCGAACTGCTCTCGCTCTTCTCTTCAACTCCCGACTCCTCTCTCGCTTCTCTCCAACTCCCGACTCCTCTCACGCTTCTCTTCAACTCCCGACTCCTCTCGCGCTTCTCTTCAACTCCCGATTCCTCTCACGCTTCTCTTCAACTCCCGACTCCTCTCGCGCTTCTCTTCATCTCCCGACTCCTCTCGATCTTCTCTTCAACTCCTGACTCCGCTCACGCTTCTCTCCAACTCCCGACTCCTCTCACGCTTCTCCTCAACTCCCGACTCCTCTCGCTCTTCTCTTCAACTCCCGGCTCCTCTCACGCTTCTCATCAACTCCCAACTCCTCTCGCTCTTCTCTTCAACGCCCCACTCCTCTCGCGCTTCTCACCAACTCCCGACTCCTCTCCTGCTTCCCTTCAACTCCCGACTCCTCTCACTCTTCTCACTAACTCCCGTCTCCTCTCGCGCTTCTCACCAACTCCCGACTCCTCTCCTGCTTCCCTTCAACTCCCGACTCCTCTCGCTCTTCTCACCAACTCCCGACTCCTCTCGCGCTTCTCACCAAC
This sequence comes from Carcharodon carcharias, assembly GCF_017639515.1. Taxonomy (NCBI): domain Eukaryota; kingdom Metazoa; phylum Chordata; class Chondrichthyes; order Lamniformes; family Lamnidae; genus Carcharodon; species Carcharodon carcharias. Next base: position 198,799,712 of record NC_054472.1, read on the forward strand.
TCCCGACACCTCTCGCGCTTCTTTTCAACTCCCGACTCCTCTCGCGCTTCTCTTCAACTCCCGACTCCTCTCGCTCTTCTCACCAACTCCCAACTCCTCTCGCGCTTCTCACCAACTACTGACTCCTCTCGCTCTTCTCTTCAACTCCCGACTCCCCTCGTGCTTCTCACCAACTCCCCACTCCTCTCGCTCTTCTCTTCAACTCCCGACTCCTCTCGCGCTTCTCTTCAACTCCCGACTCCTCTCGCGCTTCTCTTCAACTCCCGACTCCTCTTGTTCTTCTCTTCAACTCCCGACTCCTCTCGCGCTTCTCTTCAACTCTCGACTCCTCTTGTGCTTCTCTTCAACTCCTGACTCATCTCGCGCTTCTCTTCAACTCCTGACTCCTCTCGCACTTCTGTTCTACTCCCGACTCCTCCTGTTCTTCTCTTCAACTCCCGACTCCTCTCGCGCTTCTCTTCAACTCCTGACTCCTCTCATTCTCCTCTCATGTCATCAGAGTCTAATGGGCAACATTAAAGCGCATGGGCTTGGTGGTAATATATTGACACGGATTGAGAATTGGTTAGCGGAACAGAAACAGCGAATAGGAATAAATGGGTGTTTTTCGCAGTGACAGGCAGTGACTTGTGGGGTACTGCAGGGGTCAGTGTTTGGGTCCCAGCTTTTCACAATATTTATCAATGATTTGGATGAGTGAACCAAATGTAATATTTCCAAGTTTGTTGATGACACTAAACTAGGTGGGAATGTGAGCAGTGAGAAGGATGTTAAGAGGCTTCAAGGTGATTTAGACAGGTTGAGTGAGTGGCAAATACATGGCAGGTACAATATAATGTGGATAAGTGTGAAGTTATCCACTTTGGTAGGAAAAACAGAAAGGCAGAGCATTATTTAAATGGTGATAGACTGGGAAATGTTGATGTAGAAGGGGACCTGGATGTCCTTGTACACCAATCACTGAAAGCAAGCATGCAGGTACAGCAAGCAGTTAAGGAGGCAAATGGTATGCTGACCTTCATTGTGAGAGGACTTGAGAACAGGAACAAGGATGTCTTACTACAGCTGTACAGGGCCTTGGAGAGACCACACCTGGAGTATTGTGTGCAGTTTGGTCTCCTTACCTAAGAAAGGATATACTTGCCATAGAGGGAGTGCAGTGAAGGTTCACCAGACTGATTCCTGGGATGGCAGGATTGTTGTATGAGGAGAGATTGGTCCGACTAGGCCTGTATTCACTGGAGTTTAGAAGAATGGGAGGGTTCTCATTGAAACATATAAAATTCTGAGAGAGCTGGACAAACTGGATGCAGGGATGATGTTTCCTCTGGCTGGGGGTCTAGAACAAGGGGTCACAGTCTCAGGATATAGGGTAGGCCCTTCAGTACTGAGCTGAAGAGAAACTTCTTTACTCAGAGGGTGGCGAACCTGTTGAATTCTCTACCACAGAAGCTGTGGAGGCCAAATCACTGAGTATATTTAAGAAGGAAATAAACAGATTTCTAGACTCAAAAGACATCAAGGGGGTGGAGAGAGAGAGGGAGTACAGCGTTGAGATAGAGGATCAGCCATGATCATGTTGAATGGCGGAGGAGGTTCAAAGGGCTGAATGACCTACTCCTGCTCCTAGTTTCTATATTTCCATGCTATTTACAATCAGACTGATAACACCAGTGAGTCGCTCCCCGTGCATTTCTGAGCTTCAGGGGACAACAGTCACCATCACAGACCCGCTTTTTGTCTCAGTTCTCAAAATGATTGCAAATGTGACCATCTTCAGACAGCCTGTCAGCTCCCTGGCTGGAGTTGTCCCAGATTTGCACTAACCAGCTCTAATGGCAGGTTTTGATGCTGAACTGTCCCAAAGCTGCTACGTTATTTTTGCCCTCCTGGGAAACAGCTGTTTCTCTGGTGGATAGGCTCCCTTCACCCGTCCGCAATCACCTCACCGCTTCATCACACCGGCCGCCTGTTTAATGTCCAGTCACGTGCACACCTCTCAGAGCTTCCCAGTCATGGCTGCTGCAGGGATGATGTCTGTGAAAGGCAAGATGACCTGGTGACGCCTCACTGGAACATGTTTTTGACGCTGTGGAGCCCCACGCGGTCTACCCCCCACACTGGCCGCAGGATGGGCAGCGGCATTAATAACCAGGCCTGGGAAGTGGTGTCAGTAGTGCTCAGGGTCAATGCCCTGCAAAAGAGGACAGCCACCCAGTGCCGCTACAGGATAAATGTTCTGCCAGGTTAACTCACTCTTCTCATCACTCTCACCTCCCACACTCAGAAACCCATCACACATCCACAGGGATCTCACACCTCAACACCACTAACTCTCACATACCCCCTCACATCTCCACCAGGCTCATATCCTCTGGAGCTCGTGTCCTCATCCTGTCGATGGCTCTGCTCACCACACAAACATTCCCCTCAGTGCCATGTGTCCTGCTCACACTCTCTCCATCTGTTTCCATACAGGAGAAGCTGGCTTATCAGCAGCAGGGAGAGGCCCCAGACTGGGGGGTGGAGTGGCCCACATTAGGCCCCTCACTTGGGCTGACAAGTGGCAAGTAACATTCACACCACACAAGTGTAAGGCAATGACCATCCCCAACAAGAGAGAATCCAACCATTGCCCCTTGATGTTCAATGGCTTTACCACTGAATCCCCCACTATCAACATCCTGGGGGTTACCATTGACCAGAAACTGAATTGGACTAGCCCTATAAATACTGTGGCTCTAAGACCAGGTCAGAGGCTGGGAATCCTGTGACAAGTAACTCACCTCCTGACTCCCCAAAGCCTGTCCACCATCTACAAGGCACAAGTCAGGAGTGTGATGGAATACTCCCCACTTGCCTGGATGAGTGCAGCTCCCACAACACTCAAGAAGCTGGACACCATCCAGGACAAAGCAGCCTGCTTGATTGGCAACACATCCACAAACATTCACTCTCTCCACCACCGACGCACAGTAGCAGCAGTGTGTGTACCATCTACAAGATGCACTGCAGGAATTCGCCAAGGCTCCTTAGACAGCACCTTCCAAACCCACGACCACTACCATCTAGAAGGACAAGGGCAGCAGATAGATGGGAACACCACCACCTGGAAGTTCCCCTCCAAGTCACTCACCATCCTGACTTGGAAATATATCGCCGTTCCTTCACTGTCACTGGATCAAAATCCTGGAACTCCCTCCCTAACAGCACTGTGGGTGTACCTACACCACATGGACTGCAGCAGTTCAAGAAGGCAGCTCTCCACCACCTTCTCAAGGACAATTAGGGATGGGCAATAAATGTTGGCCCAGCCAGTGACACCCACATCCCATGAATGAATTAAAAAAAGATTGGGCAGAGTCAACATAGATTTATGAAAGGGAAATCATGTTTAACAAGCCTGTTGGAGTCTTTTGAGGATGTAATAGGTAAGAGGGAACTGGTAGATGTGCTATATTTTGATTTTCAGAAAGCTTTTAATAAGGTCCCACCTAAGGTTGGCAAACAAAATTAGAGCAGATGGAATTTGCTGGGATGGGATATACTGTCATGGATTGAGAACTGGTTAAAAGACAAAAAACAGAGAGTGGGAATAAGTGGGTCATTTTCAGAATGGCAGGCTGTGACGAGTGGGGTACGCAAGGATCAGTGCTTGGCCACCAGCTGTTCACAATCTATATCAATGATTTCGATGTGGGGATTAAAGGTAGTATTTCCTAATTCGCAGATGACACAAAGATTGGCCAAGTAGTGGAGAGTGTAGAGGATAGCTATAATCTCCAAAATGATATAGATGGGTTGGTGGAGTGGGCGGTATAGTGGCAGATGGATTTTAACATAGAGAAGTGTGAGGTCATACATTTAGGGAGGTCAAACAGTTCCAGGGATTACACAATAAATGGGAATATACTAAGAGGGGTAGATGAAGTGAGAGATCTTGGCGTACAAGTACACAGCAGTTCAAGTAGACAAGGTTGTAAAGAAGGCATATGGAATGCTGTCCTTCACTGGCAGAGGTATAGAAAATAAAAGTAAGGATATAATGTTGGAATTGTATAAAACACTGGTGAGGCCACAGCTGGAGTATTGTGTGCAGTTCTGGTCACCACATTACAGGAAGGATGTAATAACTCTGGAGAGAGTGCAGAGGAGGTTTACAAGAATGTTGCCAGGGTTAGAAAAGTGTATCTACGAGGAGTGATTGGATAGGTTGGGGTTATTTTCCTTAGAACAAAGAAGGCTGAGAGGTGACTTGATTGAGATGTACAAAATTATGAGGGGAATAGATAGAGTGGACAGGATAAAATTGTTTCCCTTGGTGGAGAATTCTAGAACCAGGGGACATAGATTCAAGATAAGTGGCAGAACGTGTAGGGGGGACATGAGGAAGAACTTTTTTACGCAGAGGGTAGTGGGTGTCTGGAATTCGGTGCCCAAGTTGGTGATAGAGGCAGAAACTCTAAACGCTTTTAAAAAGTACCTGGATCTGCACCTTAAGTGCTGTAAGCTGCAGGGCTATGGGCCGGGTGAAGGAAGGTAGGATTAGAAAGGGCACCTGGGTGTCCTCGGGCTGGCATGGACAAGATGGGCCGAATGGTCTCCTTCTGTGCTGTAACTTTTCTATGGTTCTATGACACAAAACTAGGTGGAAATGTGAATTGTGAGGCAGATGCAGAGGATGCAAAAATGCTTCAAGGAGATTTGGAGAAGCATTGGAGAGGTTGCAGAGGAGATTCACCAGGATGTTGCCTGGGATGCCCATTCGCATAGAATCACAGAATCACACAGTACAGAAGAGGCCCTTCGGCCCATCGAGTCTGCACCGACACGTGAGAAACACCTGACCTACCTACCTAATCCCATTTACCAGCACTTGGCCCATAGCCTTGAATGTTATGATGTGCCAAGTGCTCATCTAGGTACTTTTTAAAGGATGTGAGGCAACCCACCTCTACCACCCTCCCAAGCAACACATTCCAGACTCTCACCGCCCTCTGTGTAAAAAGGTTTTCCTCACATCCCCCCTAAACCTCCTGCCCCTCACCTTGAACTTATGCCCCCTCGTGACTGACCCTTCAACTAAGGGGAACAGCTGCTCCCTATCCACCCTGTCCATGCCCCTCATAATCTTGTACACCTCGATCAGGTCGCCCCTCAGTCTTCTCTGCTCCAACGAAAACAACCCAAGTCTATCCAGCCTCTCTTCATAACTTAAATGTTTCATCCCAGGCAACATCCTGGTGAATCTCCTCTGTACCCCCTCCAGTGCAATCACATCCTTCCTATAATGTGGCGACCAGAACTGCACACAGTACTCCAGCTGTGGCCTCACCAAGGTTCTATACAACTACAACATGACCTCCCTACTTTTGTAAGCTATGCCTCGATTGATAAAGACAAGTGTCCCATATGCCTTTTTCACCATCCCACTAAAATGCCCCTCCGCCTTCAGAGATCTATGGACCCTCACGCCAAGGTCCCTTTGTTCCTCAGAACTTCCTGGTGTCATGCCGTTCATTGAATACTTCCTTGTCAAATGACTCCTTCCAAAGTGTATCACCTCACACTTTTCAGGGTTAAATTCCATCTGCCACTTATCTGCCCATTTGACCATCCCGTCTATATCTTCCTGTAGCCCAAGACACTCAACCTCACTGTTAACCACCCAGCCAATCTTTGTGTCATCCACAAACTTACTAATCCTACCCCCCACATGGTCATCTATGTTGTTTATATGAATGACAAATAATAGGGGACCCAGCACAGATCCCTGTCGTACGCCACTGGACACTGGCTTCCAGTCATTAAAGCATCCTTCTGTCATCACCCTCTGTCTCCTACAACTAAGCCAATTTTGAATCCGACTTATCAAATTATCCTGTATCCTGTATTACCCTCTGTACCACCGAGTTCTGCAATCCCTTTCCATTTAAATAATATACTGCTTTTCCATTCTTGCTGCCATAGTGGACAAGTTCACATTTTCCCACATTTTATTATATCTGCCAATTTTTTTTTGCCTACTCACTTCACCTGTCCATATCCCTTTGCAGACTCTCCACCTTCTTGTGACAACTTAACTTTCCTATCCATCTTGGTGTCATCAGCAGATTTAGCTGTCATACATTTGGTCCCTTCGCCCAAGTCATTGATGTAGATTGTAAAATAGATGAGGCCCCAGCACTGATCCCTGTGGTACTCCACTAGTTACAGCTTGCCAACCTGAAATGGATCCATTTATCCCTACTTCCTGCTTCCTGTTAGCTAATCAACCCTCCATCCATATCACTCCCTACATCAGTGTCCTGGACCCTGCTGCTTCAGACTGTGTGATGGTCAGTGAGAGGAGATACACTGAGCTTAGTGCTGGCTCTGGGCTGATGTCTGTTCTCTGTTCCCTGTCTGTCTAATGCCGACTCTCTCTTTCTGCAGACGACGACCCTGATTGGACTATTGAAGACTGCGCGGCTGCTGCGTTTGGTACGTGTGGCTCGGAAGCTGGACCGTTACTCTGAGTATGGAGCGGCTGTCCTCTTCCTGCTCATGTGCACATTTGCTCTGATTGCCCATTGGCTGGCCTGTATATGGTACGCTATTGGCAATATGGAGAGAACTTTCCTCCAGCCAAAGATTGGCTGGCTGAATTCACTCGGTGACCAGATTGACAAACCCTACGAGGCAAACGACACTTCATCAGGCCCGAGCATCAAGGATAAGTACGTCACCGCCCTTTACTTCACCTTCAGCAGTTTGACAAGTGTGGGTTTTGGCAATGTATCACCCAATACAAACTCCGAGAAGATCTTCTCCATCTGCGTGATGCTGATTGGCTGTAAGTATCTTGCTTTTGAAGCATACCTCTAGCTAATTGGTTCATTCTGAGGCCTGCAGCAAACCAGCAATTCAACCGGTGCAGAATCACAATATTTTTAAATGTAATAATTCACTGGTGTGAAATTCCTGTACCTCAGTCCATGCACAGATGTTTACAGCACAGAAGGAGGTCGTTTGGAAAACAGTGGCAGAATCGGACAGAGGCAGCATGGATTTACGAAAGGGAAATCATGGTTGACAAATCTATTGGAATTTTTCGAGGATGTAACTAGTAGAGTTGATGAGGGGGAGCCAGTGGATGTGGTTTATTTGGACTTTAGAAGGCTTTCGACAAAGTCCCACATAAGAGGTTGGCGTGTAAAATTAAAGTGCATGGGATTGGGGGTAGTGTATTGAGATGGATAGAAAACTGGTTGTCAGACAGGAAACAAAGAGTAGGAATAAACAGGTCTTTTTCCAAATGGCAGGCAGTGATTAGTGAGGTACCCCAGGGATCGGTGCTGGGACCCCAGCTATTCACAATATATATTAATGATTTAGATGACGGAATTAAATGTAATAACTCCAGATTTGCAGATGACATAAAGCTGGGTGGGAGGGTGAGCTGTGAGGAGGATGCAGAGATGCTTCAGTGTGATTTGGACAAGCTGAGTGAGTGGGCAAATGCATGGCAGATGCAGTATAATGTAGATAAATGTGAGGTTATCCACTTTGGTAGCAAAAACAGGAAGGCAGATTATTATTTGAATGGTTATAAATTGAGAGAGGAGAATGTGCAACGAGACCTGGGTGTCCTTGTACACCAGTCGCTGAAGGTAAGCATACAGGTGCAGCAGGCGGTAAAGAAGGCAAATGGTATGTTGGCCTTCATAGCGAGAGGATTCGAGTACAGGAACAGGGATGTCTTGCTGCAATTGTACAGGGCCTTGGTGAGACCACACCTGGAATATTGTGTGCAGTTTTGGTCTCCTTATCTGAGAAAGGATGCTCTTGCTATAGAGAGAGTGCAGCGAAGGTTTACCCGACTGATTCCAGAGATGGCGAGACTGACATATGAGGAGAGATTGAGTCGGTTTGGATTATATTCGCTGGAGTTCAGAAGAATGAGGAGGGATCTCATAGAAACCTCTAAAATTCTAACAGGACTTGACAGGGTAGATGCAGGAAGGATGTTCCCAATGGTGGGGGAGTCCAGAACCAGGGGTCACAGTCTCAGGATATGGGGTAAACCATTTAGGACTGAGATGAGGAGAAATTTCTTCACCCAGAGAGCGGTGAGTGTGTGGAATTCACTACCACAGAAAGTAGTTGAGACCAAAACATTGTATGTTTTCAAGAAGGAGTTAGATATATCTCTTGGGGTGAAAGGGATCAAAGGGTATGGGGAGAAAGCGGGAGCAGGTTATTGAGTTGGATGGTCAGCCATGATCATAATGAATGGTGGAGCAGGATCGAAGGGCTGAATGGCCTACTCCTGCTCCTAGTTTCTATGTTGCCCATTGTGTCCGTGCTGGTCAATAAAGACTAATCCCATTTTTTATTTTATGAGGCATCGCTGGCTAGGCCAGCATTTATTGCCCTTCCCTAATTGCCCTTGTTCAAAGGGCATTTCAGAATCAACCACATGGCTGTGGGTCTGGAGTCACAAGTAGACCAGACCAGACCAGGTAAGGGCAGCAGATTTCCTTCCCTAAAGGACATTAGTGACCCAGGTGGGTTTTTACATCAATCGACAATGGTTCCATGGTCAACATTAGACTTTAATTACAGATTTTTATTGAATTCAAATTCTGCCATTTTGCCATGGTAGGATTTCAACCCACATCCCCAGGGTTACTAGTCCAGCAACAATGCCACTATGCTATTGCTTCCCCAGTGCAATGCAAGTGAATATCGAAATACTTCTTAACGTGTTACAAGAGTTTCTGACTCAACCACCCTTTCAGGCTGAGTTCCAGATTCCCACCACCCTCTGGGTGAAAATATTTCTCCTCAACTCCCCTCTTAGCTTTCTAACTCTTACCTTAAATCTATACCCCACCCCCCCCCCCACCCTACTAATGGAAAAAGTGTCTTCCTATCCACCCTATCTATGCCCCTCATAATCTTATACACCTCTATCAGGTCCCCTCTCAACCTTTCACACTTCCTGCATCACACTAAATTATCAGCAAAATCCTGAGGGTATTTTTATCACCTCTCATTCCTGATTGGTTCCAATATCACAGGGAATACTTTGGTCTTCAGTAATCTGACAACAGATTGGCACTGCTTTATAAACAAAACCTGATTTTCATTTGATTCTAGAATAGTTTTCTGATATATTTTTATTCATTCCCAGGATATGTAAGGTCAGTGGAGCCTGGAATTGTGTTTGTATAGTCAGTGTGTTCCAGAAGTCAGCGGGTTCTAAACTCATTACTGCACAGGAGGCCATTCGGCCCATTCAGTCCATGCCAGTTCTCTATGGAGTAATCCAGTCAGTCCCATTCCCCACTCGATCCCCATAACCCGGCAAGTTTATTTCCCTCAAATGCCCATCCAATTTCCTTTCAAAATCCTCCATCGTCTCCACTTCCACCAGCCTCATAGACAGAGAGTTCCTGGTCACTATCACTCGCTGTGTAAAAATGCTCTTTCTCACCACCCCCCCCCAACCCGTGTCTCTTACCCAAAACCTTAAATTCATGTCCCCCGAGTCCTTGTACCATCAGCCAATGGGAACAGCTTTCCTTTCTCTACCTTATCTAACCCTGTCATCATCTTGTCCCCCTCTATCAAATCCTCCCCTCAATCTCCTTCACTCCAAGGTGAACAACCCCAGCTTCTCCAACCCAGCCTTGTAACTAAAACCAGAGATAAAAACAAAAAAACTGCGGATGCTGGAAATCCAAAACAAAAACAGAATTACCTGGAAAAACTCAGCAGGTCTGGCAGCATCGGCGGAGAAGAATAGAGTTGACGTTTCAAGTCCTCATGACCCTTCAACAGAACAGTTCTGTTGAAGGGTCATGAGGACTCGAAACGACAACTTTGTTTTTCCAGGTAATTCTGTTTTTGTTTTGTAACTAAAACCCCCTCATCCCTGGAACCATTCGGATAGATTTCCTCCACACCCTCTCACAGAGCCTCACATTCTCCCTCGGTGTCTTTCTGTGCAGCGTGTGTGTTCTGGAAGAGTGTGTGTGTGTGGGTGGGTGGGTGTGTGTGTGTGTGGGTGTGTGAGTTTGCTGTCAGTATTGTATTCCAGAATTACTGTCACTGACCTCTGTTTCCACAGCTCTCATGTATGCCAGTATCTTTGGGAATGTGTCCGCGATAATCCAACGCTTATACTCCGGCACAGCCAGGTACCATACGCAGATGCTCCGAGTCCGGGAATTCATTCGTTTCCATCAGATTCCAAACCCATTGCGCCAGCGACTGGAGGAGTATTTCCAACACGCCTGGTCCTACACTAATGGCATCGACATGAATGCAGTGAGTAAGAGACTGAGCGGCATCAGGAGACAATGTACAGACTGACCTTGATGACCTTTTCATTAGCTGCAGCTTTTGGTTTAATTTGTTATGTTGAACATTGTGGACATAATATGAGAGTAATTGGGGAGCGGAGGTAATGCTGGTGGAGTAATTGGAGAGCGGAGGTAATGCTGAATGGAGTAATTGGAGAGCGGAGGTAATGCTGAGTGGAGTAATTGGAGAGCGGAGGTAATGCTGAATGGAGTAATTGGAGAGCGGAGGTAATGCTGAGTGGAGTAATTGGAGAGCGGAGGTAATGCTGAGTGGAGTAATTGGAGAGCGGAGGTAATGCTGAATGGAGTAATTGGAAAGCGGAGGTAATGCTGGGTGGAGTAATTGGAGAGCGGAGGTAATGCTGGTGGAGTAATTGGAGAGCGGAGGTAATGCTGAGTGGAGTAATTGGAGAGCGGAGGTAATGCTGAATGGAGTAATTGGAGAGCGGAGGTAATGCTGGTGGAGTAATTGGGGAGCGGAGGTAATGCTGAGTGGAGTAATTGGAGAGCGGAGGTAATGCTGAATGGAGTAATTGGAGAGCGGAGGTAATGCTGAATGGAGTAATTGGAGATCGGAGGTAATGCTGGTGGAGTAATTGGGGAGCGGAGGTAATGCTGGTGGAGTAATTGGAGAGCGGAGGTAATGCTGGTGGAGTAATTGGAGAGCGGAGGTAATGCTGGTGGAGTAATTGGAGAGCGGAGGTAATGCTGAATGGAGTAATTGGAGAGCGGAGGTAATGCTGGGTGGAGTAATTGGAGAGCGGAGGTAATGCTGAATGGAGTAATTGGAGAGCGTAGGTAATGCTGGGTGGAGTAATTGGAGAGCGGAGGTAATGCTGAATGGAGTAATTGGAGAGCGGAGGTAATGCTGAATGGAGTAATTGGAGAGCGGAGGTAATGCTGAATGGAGTAATTGGAGAGCGGAGGTAATGCTGAATGGAGTAATTGGAGAGCGGAGGTAATGCTGAGTGGAGTAATTGGAGAGCGGAGGTAATGCTGGGCAGAGTATTTGGAGAGCGGAGGTAATGCTGAATGGAGTAATTGGAGAGCGGAGGTAATGCTGAATGGAGTAATTGGAGAGCGGAGGTAATGCTGGGTGGAGTAATTGGAGAGCGGAGGTAATGCTGAATGGAGTAATTGGAGAGCGTAGGTAATGCTGGGTGGAGTAATTGGAGAGCGGAGGTAATGCTGAATGGAGTAATTGGAGAGCGGAGGTAATGCTGAATGGAGTAATTGGAGAGCGGAGGTAATGCTGAATGGAGTAATTGGAGAGCGGAGGTAATGCTGGGTGGAGTAATTGGAGAGCGGAGGTAATGCTGAGTGGAGTAATTGGAGAGCGGAGGTAATGCTGAATGGAGTAATTGGAGAGCGGAGGTAATGCTGGTGGAGTAATTGGGGAGCGGAGGTAATGCTGAGTGGAGTAATTGGAGAGCGGAGGTAATGCTGAATGGAGTAATTGGAGAGCGGAGGTAATGCTGGTGGAGTAATTGGGGAGCGGAGGTAATGCTGGTGGAGTAATTGGAGAGCGGAGGTAATGCTGAGTGGAGTAATTGGAGAGCGGAGGTAATGCTGGGCAGAGTATTTGGAGAGCGGAGGTAATGCTGAATGGAGTAATTGGAGAGCGGAGGTAATGCTGAATGGAGTAATTGGAGAGCGGAGGTAATGCTGGGTGGAGTAATTGGAGAGCGGAGGTAATGCTGAATGGAGTAATTGGAGAGCGGAGGTTAAGCTGGGTGGAGTAATTGGAGAGCGGAGGTAATGCTGAATGGAGTAATTGGAGAGCGGAGGTAATGCTGAATGGAGTAATTGGAGAGCGGAGGTAATGCTGAATGGAGTAATTGGAGAGCGGAGGTAATGCTGAGTGGAGTAATTGGAGAGCGGAGGTAATGCTGGGCAGAGTATTTGGAGAGCGGAGGTAATGCTGAATGGAGTAATTGGAGAGCGGAGGTAATGCTGAATGGAGTAATTGGAGAGCGGAGGTAATGCTGGGTGGAGTAATTGGAGAGCGGAGGTACTGCTGAATGGAGTAATTGGAGAGCGTAGGTAATGCTGGGTGGAGTAATTGGATAGCAGAGGTAATGCTGGGTGGAGTAATTGGGGAGCGGAGGTAATGCTGAATGGAGTAATTGGAGAGCGGAGGTAATGCTGAATGGAGTAATTGGAGAGCGGAGGTAATGCTGAATGGAGTAATTGGAAAGTGGAGGTAATGCTGGGTGGAGTAATTGGAGAGCGGAGGTAATGCTGGGTGGAGTAATTGGAGAGCGGAGGTAAAGCTGAATGGAGTAATTGGAGAGCGGAGGTAATGCTGGGTGGAGTAATTGGGGAGCGGAGTTAATGCTGAATGGAGTAATTGGAGAGCGGAGGTAATGCTGGGTGGAGTAATTGGAGAGCGGAGGTAATGCTGAGTGGAGTAATTGGAGAGCGGAGGTAATGCTGGGCAGAGTATTTGGAGAGCGGAGGTAATGCTGAATGGAGTAATTGGAAAGCGGAGGTAATGCTGAGTGGAGCAATTGGAGAGCGGAGGTAATGCTGGGTGGAGTAATTGGAAAGTGGAGGTAATGCTGAATGGAGTAATTGGAGAGCGGAGGTAATGCTGAATGGAGTAATTGGAGAGCGGAGGTAATGCTGAATGGAGTAATTGGAGAGCGGAGGTAATGCTGGGTGGAGTAATTGGAGAGCGGAGGTAATGCTGAATGGAGTAATTGGAGAGCGGAGGTAATGCTGGGTGGAGTAATTGGAGAGCGGAGGTAATGCTGAATGGAGTAATTGGAGAGCGGAGGTAATGCTGAATGGAGTAATTGGAAAGTGGAGGTAATGCTGGGTGGAGTAATTGGATAGCAGAGGTAATGCTGGGTGGAGTAATTGGATAGCAGAGGTAATGCTGGGTGGAGTAATTGGAGAGCGGAGGTAATGCTGGGTGGAGTAATTGGATAGCAGAGGTAATGCTTGGTGGAGTAATTGGAGAGCGGAGGTAATGCTGAATGGAGTAATTGGAGAGCGGAGGTAATGCTGAATGGAGTAATTGGAGAGCGGAGGTAATGCTGAGTGGAGTAATTGGAGAGCGGAGGTAATGCTGAGTGGAGTAATTGGAGAGCGGAGGTAATGCTGGGCAGAGTATTTGGAGAGCGGAGGTAATGCTGAGTGGAGTAATTGGAGAGCGGAGGTAATGCTGAGTGGAGTAATTGGAGAGCGGAGGTAATGCTGGGTGGAGTAATTGGAGAGCGGAGGTAATGCTGAATGGAGTAATTGGGGAGCGGAGGTAATGCTGAGTGGAGTAATTGGAGAGCGGAGGTAATGCTGAGTGGAGTAATTGGAGAGCGGAGGTAATGCTGAATGGAGTAATTGGAGAGCGGAGGTAATGCTGAGTGGAGTAATTGGAGAGCGGAGGTAATGCTGAGTGGAGTAATTGGAGAGCGGAGGTAATGCTGAATGGAGTAATTGGGGAGCGGAGGTAATGCTGAGTGGAGTAATTGGAGAGCGGAGGTAATGCTGAGTGGAGTAATTGGAGAGCGGAGGTAATGCTGAATGGAGTAATTGGAGAGCGGAGGTAATGCTGGGTGGAGTAATTGGAGAGCGGAGGTAATGCTGGGTGGAGTACTTGGATAGCAGAGGTAATGCTGGGTGGAGTACTTGGATAGCAGAGGTAATGCTGGGTGGAGTAATTGGAGAGCGGAGGTAATGCTGAGTGGAGTAATTGGAGAGCGGAGGTAATGCTGAATGGAGTAATTGGAGAGCGGAGGTAATGCTGAGTGGAGTAATTGGAGAGCGGAGGTAATGCTGAGTGGAGTAATTGGAGAGCGGAGGTAATGCTGAATGGAGTAATTGGAGAGCGGAGGTAATGCTGAGTGGAGTAATTGGAGAGCGGAGGTAATGCTGGGTGGAGTAATTGGAGAGCGGAGGTAATGCTGAGTGGAGTAATTGGAAAGTGGAGGTAATGCTGGGTGGAGTAATTGGATAGCAGAGGTAATGCTGAATGGAGTAATTGGAGAGCGGAGGTAATGCTGGGTGGAGTACTTGGATAGCAGAGGTAATGCTGGGTGGAGTACTTGGATAGCAGAGGTAATGCTGGGTGGAGTACTTGGATAGCAGAGGTAATGCTGGGTGGAGTGGGCTCAGGAGGAACCTTGGACATCAGGTTCCCAAATCTCTCCCCCACTAGGGATTTTCCACACCTCATGTCTGGGCCTGTTGTAGACCCATTGATAAGCGATTGATCACTGTGATTGGTCAATATGTCAATGATTGTGTCATGTGACTGTCAGTACGGATAAGCTGAATGAGATTGACCTCGACTTTTTTCATCCAGTCACCCTGGTCACCTACATAAATCTCTCTCCTCTTCGTCTTCCTTGACTCCAAATTCCATGGTTCCAAATTACAAAAACCAGCCACTCTGTTCTGGGATCAGAGAGAAAAAATTTTGTTCAATGTTTTAATATTTTCCATCCAGCACCTCATCCTATCTTTCTGATTCTTTTCTCTCTTCCCTTCTCTCTCCTGTCCTCTATCCCCCTGTCTCTTCCTCTATATCTCTCCCTCTCTCTACCTCTCCCCCTCCCACTCCCCCATCTCTCCTCCCCCATACCTCTCTCTCTCTATCTCTCTCCTGCTCTCTCCCCCTCTTATTCTCCCCCCTTCTCTCCTTCTCCCTATCTCTCTCCCTTTCTCTCTCTCTTCCCTTTTTTTTCTCCCCCCGCCCATTCCTCTCTCTCCCTCTCCCCTCTTTCTCTTTCTCCCTCTCTCCGTCTCTCTCTCTCCCTCTCTCCCTCTCTCTGAGAGGCACACTCATGCTCTGTGTTTTCCCTTCTCCACTGCAGGTTTTAAAAGGATTTCCCGATTGTCTTCAGGCAGATATCTGCCTCCACTTGAATCGGACTCTGCTACAACACTGCAAAGCTTTCAAAGGGGCCACAAAAGGTTGTCTGCGAGCGCTGGCAATCAAATTTAAAACCACACACGCCCCTCCCGGTGACACCCTGGTCCATGCTGGAGACGTTCTCACAGCTCTGTACTTCATCTCTCGCGGCTCCATCGAAATCCTGCGTGCAGATGTGGTGGTCGCGATTCTAGGTAAAGGTTCAGAGTTAACCTGTGACTAGCTGTGTATCTGTGTGAGTGTGTGTGTGTTTGACTGTGTGTATGTGTTTGACTGTGTGTGTGTGACTTTGAGTGTGTGCGTGTTTGAAGTGTGCTCGTGTTTGAGTGAGTATATGTATGTTTGAGTATGTGTGTATGTTTGAGCGCGTGTACGTGTTTGAGCGCGTGTACGTGTTTGAGCGTGTGTGTGTGTGTTTGAGCGTGTGTGTGTGTGTTTGAGCGTGTGTGTGTGTTTGAGCGTGTGTGTACGTGTTTGAGCGCATGTGTACGTGTTTGAGCGCATGTGTACGTGTTTGAGCCCGTGTGTGTGTGTTTGACTGTGTGTGTGTGTACGTTTTTGGGCGTGTGGGCGTGTAGGCGTTGCTGGATCAGTGTGTGTATTGGTTTGTGGGTGTCTATGTATGTGTGTGTGTGTGTATGTGTAGGTATGTATCTGTGTGTGGGCATTTGGTGTGTGTGGACATGTATATGTGGGGGTGAGTGTGTGTTCATCTCTGTGTGTCTCCGGGTTTCTGTGTCTTTTTTACTCATTCACGGGATGTGGGCTTCTCTGGCTGGGCCAGCATTTATTGCCCATCCCTAGTTGCCCTTGAGAAGGTGGTGATGAGCTGCCTTCTTCAACCGCTGCAGTCCATGTGGTGTAAGTACACCCACAGTGCTGTTAGGGAGGGAGTTCCAGGATTTTGACCCAGCGACAGTGAAGGAATGGTGATATATTTCCAAGTCAGGATGGTGAGTGACTTGGAGGGGAACTTCCAGGTGGTGGTGTTCCCATCTCTCTGCTGCCCTTGTCCTTGTAGTGGTCATGGGTTTGGAAGGTGCTGTTGAAGGAGTCTTGGTGAATTCCTGCAGTGCATCCTGTAGGGAAAGGAGCTGTTTGATGAGTATGTGGTAAGTAGCTAAGGTCTATTCTATTCCTAAGGTTTAAATCAGTACACAAATTGGCGGTAAAGTTAACAAAATATATAAGAAAGCAACATAAATAAATGATTAATATAATTAAGTAATTATTTAAAAGACATTAAGGATGGCAGGACAGGTGATGTGTCAAGGCTGCAGCATGTGGGTGCTCCTGAGTAACACTGTGATCCAGGGGAAACACGTCTGTGACTTGTGGAGCTTTGGCTCAGAGTCAGTGAGCTGGAGGCCGAGCTGCAGACACTGCGACACATCAGGGAGGGGGAAACATTACCTGGATGCTTTATACCAGGAGGTGCTCACACCCCTTAGGATGGGGTCTTCTGATTTGATCAGTGGCCAGGGACAGGAGGGTGGGACTGCGAGTGAGGCAGGAAAGGGGACCCGGAGGGCAGGAGTACAGGAGCCTCAGCCCTTGCAGTTGCCCAGTAGGATTGAAGTTCTCTCAGTTTGTTTGGATGAGAGTGGGGACTGCAGGGTGGATGAACAAACTGACCATGGCACCGTGGGACAGGAAGCCATTCAAGTGGAAGGAGCAAAAAGGAATGTAGTGGTGGTAGGGGACAGTGTAGTGAGGGGGATTAACACTCTTCTCTGTAGTGAAGAGTGAGAGTCTAGACGGCTGTGTTGCCTGCCTGGTGCAAGGATTCGGGACACCTGTTCAGAGCTGGAGAGGAACCTGTGTGTGTGGTGGGGTGGGGAACCGGTTGTCGTGGTCCATATACATACCAATGACATAGACAGGACTAGGAAAGAGGTTCTGCAAAGTCAGTATGAGGAGCTAGGTCCCAAATTAAAAGCAGAACCTCAAAGGTAATAATCTCTGCATTACCAATAGCAGCAGCAGTGTGCACCATCTACAAGATGCACTGCAGGAATTCATCAAGGCTCCTTCAACAGCACCTTCCAAACCCACGACCGCTACCATCTAGAAGGACAAGGGCAGCAGACACATGGGAACACCACCACCTGGAAGTTCCCCTCCAAGTCACTCACCATCCTGACTTGGAAATATTTCACCATTCCTTCACTGTGGCTGGGTCAAAATCCTGGAACTCCCTCCCTAACAGCACTGTGGGTGTACCTACACCACATGGACTGCAGCGGCTCAAGAAGGCAGCTCACCACCACCTTCTCAAGGACAATTAGGGATGGGCAATAAATGCTGGCCTAGCCAGCGAAGCTCACATCCCGTGAATGAATAAAAATAAAATCCATAACAAAGTAGACAAATTGATAGTGCACATTGAAGTAAATAAATATAACCTGATGGCCATTACTGAGAAGTGGCTGCAGGATGACAAGGATTGGGTCCTGAATATAATATTCAAGCGGAACAGGAAGCTAGTTAAAGGTGGAGGGGTAGCGCTGCAATAGTTCGAGATGGACTTGGTTCAGGAGATCAGGATGTAGAATTGCTTTGAGTGGAGATGAGGAATGGTAGGGGAAAGGAATGGGAGTGGCCTACAGGGCCCCTAACAGTGACCATAATGTAGGACAAAGTAAACAATAAGAAAGATTGTGTGCTTGTGATAAAGGGATGGCAGTAATCATGGGTGATTTTAACCTACATGTAAACTGGAAAAATCAGATTGGCAGTAGTAGACAGGGTGAGGAGTTCATAGAATGTTTTCGAGTTAGTTTCTTAGAGTAGCACATTCTGGAACCAACCAGAGAGCAGATAATATTATACTTGGCATTGTGTAATATGACAGGATTAATTAATGACCTCAGAATAAAGCACCCCTGGGTAGCAGTGACCACAATATGATTGAATTTTACATCCAGTTTGAAAGAGAGAAGAGTGGGTCTAAGACTAGTATCTTAAATAAGGGCAACTGTATGAGGGTGAAAGCTGAGCTAGCTGAAGTGAACTGGGAAACTAGGCTGGAGGATAGATCAATAGAGAAGCAGTGTCAGACATTTGAGGGGATATTTTAGAGTATTCAGAATAAGTACATTCTTACTATAAAGAAAAATTCTAAGAACAAAGAACAGAGAAAAGTACAGCACAGGAACAGGCCCTTCGGCCCTCCAAGCCTGCGCCGATCATATTGTCCGTCAGCTAAAACATTTAGTACTTCCAGGGTCCGTATCCCTCTATTCCCATCCTATTCATATATTTGTCAAGCTGCCTCTTAAACACCACTATCGTACCTGCTTCCACCACCTCCTCTGGCAGCGAATTCCAGACACTCACTACCCTCTGTGTAAAAAACTTGCCCCATACATCTCCTCTATAGTTTTCTCCTCTCACCTTAAATCTATGTCGCCTAGTAATTGACTCTTGCACCCTGGGAAAAAGCTTCTGACTATCTATTCTGTCCATGCTACTCATAATTTTGTAAACTTCTATCAAGTTGCCCCTCAATCTGCGTCGCTCTAGTGAGAACAATCCAAGTTTCTCCAACCTCTCCTCATTGCTAATAACCTCCAGACCAGGCAGCGTCCTGGTAAACCTCCTCTGTACCCTCTCCAACACCTCCATATCCTTCTGTTAATGTGGTGACCAGAATTGCACGCAATATTCCAAGTGTGGCCTAACCGATGTTTTATACAGCTGCAGCATGACTTCCCAGCTTTTATACTCAAGACCCCTGCCGATGAAGGCAAGCAGGCCATATGCCTTCCTGACTACCTTATCCACCTGCGTTGCCACTTTCAGTGACCTGTGGACCTGTACACCCAGATCCCTCTGTCTGTCAATGCACTTAAGGGTTCTGCCATTTACTGTGTAATTCCTACTTGTAAGGGGAGGACCCACCAGCTGTGGTTAACTAAAGTTAAGGAAAGCATCAAACTTAAGAAAAAAGCAAACAACTCCGCAAAGATAAGTGAAAGGACAGATGATTGAACAGTGCTATAGTGAAGGATATATCGGCACTGGAGAGCAAGATGTAGAGTCAGTCTGGGTAGAAATAAGAAATAACGAGGGAAAGAAGTCCCTGGTGGGAGTAAGCTATAGGTTCCCAAACAGTAGTTTAGCAGTAGGGCACAGTATAAACCAGGAAATACTGGGAACATGTAAGAAAGGCATGGCAATAATCATGGGTGATTTTAATATGCATATAGACTGGACTAATCAAATTGGCAAGGGTAGCCTTGAGGGACAGTTCATAGTGTCTTAGAGATTCTTTCCTGGAGCAATATGTTGTGGAACCAACCAGGACGCAGGCTATTCTGGATTTGGTTTTGTGTAATGAGATGGGATTAATTAATAATCTCATAGTAAAGGATCCTCTAGGGAAGAGTGATCATAGCATGCTAGAATTTCAAATTCGGTTTGAGAGCGAGAAGCTTGAGACTCACACTAGTGTTCTGGAGTTAAACAAAGGTCATTACATAAGCATGAGGGCACATTTGGCCCTAGTGGACTGGGCAGGAAGACTACGGGGTAGGACAGCTGATGAACAGTGGCAGATATTTAAGGAGATATTCAATTCCTCCCAAGTCAATGAGGAAGAAAAGGGGTAAGAGGGGGAAAAAACATCCATGGCTAAGCAAGGAAGTTAAAATAACATAAAGGCAAAAACTAAGGCACACCAAATTGCAAAGGTCAGTGACAGGCTGGAAGATTGGGGAACTTTTAAAAATCAACAAAGGGTTACTAAAAAAAAATAAAAAGAGCAAAGGTAAATTATGAAAGAAAACTAGCGCAAAATGTAAAAACTGATAGCAAAAGCTGCTACAAGTATATAAAAGGAAAGACAGTAGCTAAAGTGAATGTTGGTCCCTCAGAGGATGAGCCGGGAGAGTTAATAATGGGGAATGAGACGCTTAATCAATATTTTGCCTCAGTTTTCACGGTGGAGAACACTAGGACCACCCCAATAGTAACAGGTATTACAGAGGACATAGAGAAGGAGGAACTTAGAATAATCACCATCACTAGAGAAAAAGTACTGAGCAAACTATTGGGATTAAAGGGTGACAAGTCCCCAGGATCTGATGGCCTACATCCCAGGATCTTAAAGGAAGTGACAGCAGAGATAGTGGATGCATTGGCTAAAATATTCCAAAATTCCCTGGATTCTGGAAAGGTTCCAGTGGATTGGAAAGTTGCTAATATAACGTCCTTATTCAAAAAAGGGGGAGACAGAAAGTAGGAAACTATAGACCAGTTAGTTTAACGTCTGTTGTTGGGAAATTGTTGGAATCCATTATTAAGGAAGTAGTAATGGGGCATTTGGAAAGTCAAAATGCAATCCATCAGAGTTAGCATGGTTTTATGAAGAGTAAATCGTGTTTGACTAATTTCCTAGAGTTCTTTGAAGATGTGACAAGCAAAGTGGATAATGGGGATCCTGTAGATATAGTATATCTGTATTACAGGGATAGAAGGTACTATAGCTAAAATAGGTGGGAAAGTAAGTTGCAATGAAGAAATAAGAAATTTACAAATGGATATGGACAGGTTAGGTGAATGGGCCAAAATTTGGCAGATGGAGTTTAATGTGGATAAGTGTGAGATTATTCATTTTGTTCAGAAGAATAAAAAGGCGACTTATTATTTAAATGGAGAGAAACTTCAGAATGCTTCAGTGCAGAGGGATCTGGGTGTCCTCGTGCATGAGTCACTGAAAGCTAGTATGCAGGTACAGCAGGTAATAAGGAAGGCAAATGGAATTTTGGCATTTATTGCTAAAGGAATAGAGTATAAAAATAGGGAAGTGTTGTTGTAACTGTACAAGGTATTGGTGAGACCGCACCTGGAGCACTGTGCACAGTTTTGGTCCCCTTACTTGAGGAAGGATGTAGTTGCATTGGAGGTGGTTCAGAGAAGGTGCACTAGATTGATTCCAGCGATGCGGGGCTTGTCTTATGAGGAGAGATTGAGCAGTTTAGGTCTATACTCGCTAGAGTTTAGAAGGATGAGAGGAGATCTAATTGAGGTATATAAGATGCTAAAGGGGATAGACAAAGTAGACGTGGAGCGGATGTTTCCCCTTGTGGGGCATTCTAGAACGAGAGTTTTTAATTAGTAACGGGTTGAAAGGTTATGGGGAGAGTGCAGGAAATTGGAGTTGAGGCCAAAATGAGATCAGCCATGATCGTATTGAATGGTGGGGCAGGCTCGAGGGGCTGAATTGCCTACTCCTGCTCCTTGTTCTTATGCTCTTATGTAATATAAAGAACAGCAGAGAATGGCTAAAAGGTTAAATCAGGAGAAAGAAATTAGACTATGAGGGGAAGCTAGCTAGAAATGTTAAAACGGATAGCAAGAGGTTTCTACAAGTATTTAAACAGGAAAAGATTGAGTAGAGTGAGTGTTAGTTCTCTAGAGAGTGACAGCAGGGAGTTAATCGGAGATAATCAGGAAGCTTGTGGAAGTGGAAGAAATGAACAAATATTTTGCTTCTGTGTTCACTGTAGAGGATACAAAAAACATTCCAGGAACAGCTGTAAATCAGGAGGTGAAAGGGAGAGAGGAACTTGGTGAAATTGAAACCACTAGGGAAATGGTACTGAACCAATTGATGGAGCTGGGGGCTGGCAAGTCTCCAGGTCTCGATGGACTACATCCTAGGGACTTAAAAGAGGTGGCTAATGAGGTAGTTGATGTGCTGTGTTAATTTTCCAAAATTTGCCAGATTCTGGAAAGGTTTAATCAGATTGGAAAGTAGTAAATATAATCCCTCTGTTCAAGAAGGGAGGGAGGCAGGAAACAGGAAACTATAGGCTATTTAGCTTGACATCTGTCGTGGGGAAGTTATTAGATTCGATCATTAAGGAGGTTATTGCTGGGCACTTAGAAGAGCTCAAGGCAATAGGGAAGAGTCAGTATGGTTTTGTGAAAGGAAAATCATGTTTAACCAATTTACTGGAGTTTTTTGAAGGAGTAACATGTGCAGTGGATATAGGGGAGCCTGTAGATGTGCTGTACTTGGATTTCCAGAAGGTATTTGATAAGGTGCCACATCAAAGACTTTTGGTGGAAAATAAAAGCGCCTGGTATAGGGGGTAACATATTAGCATGGATAGAAGATTGGCTGGCTGGCAGAAAGCAGAGAGTATGTATAAATGGGTCTTTT